>NW_027486754.1:0-20289 GCF_050908995.1 Andrena cerasifolii | reverse complement strand
AAGAGATGGAACAAAGTAACGTCTCCGGAGAGCAAATCAAAGAGCGAGAAGTGGCGCAGATGTTTCGAGATAGTGACTGTTTCACGAAGAGACGCAGAATTTTCGAAAGCCTCTTGAAAGGCCTGCGCCTCTTATTTGCAACTTTAAGGCGATGTCTTTGAAGCTGAAATTTAGTATATCTCTTTCCACTTCATGTTCTCCTGATATATTAGCCAAAATCTGGCGAAAATTTTCAGAATGCACAAAATTGTGCTTTTGTAACAGGAGAACATGCCGTCGAAAGAGATGGCAGAAAGTAACGTCTCCGGAGAGCAAATCAAAGAGCGAGAAGTGGCGCAGATGTTTCGAGACAGTGACTGTTTAACGAAGACAAGCAGAATTTTCGAACGCCTCTTGAAAGGTCTGCGCCTCTGATTTGATACTTTTAAGCGATGCCTTTGATGCTGAAATTTAGTATACCTCTTTCCACTTCATGTTCTCCTGATATATTGGCCAAAATCTAGCGAAAATTTTCAGAATGCACAAAGTTGTGCTTTGTAACAGGAGAACATGCCGTCGAAAGAGATGGCACAAAGTAACGTCTCCGGAGAGCAAATCAAAGAGCGAGAAGTGGCGCAGATGTTTCGAGACAGTGACTGTTTAACGAAGAGACGCAGAATTTTCGAACGCCTCTTGAAAGTCCTGCGCCTCTTATTTGCAACTTTAAGGCGATGCATTTGAAGCTGAAATTTAGTATACCTCTTTTGACTTCATGTTCTCCTGATATATTGGCCAAAATCTGGCGAAAATTTTCAGAATGCACAAAATTGGGCTTTGTAACAGGAGAACATGCCGTCGAAAGAGATGGAACAAAGTAACGTCTCCGGAGAGCAAATCAAAGAGCGAGAAGTGGCGCAGATGTTTCGAGATAGTGACTGTTTCACGAAGAGACGCAGAATTTTCGAAACCCTCTTGAAAGGCCTGCGCCTCTTATTTGCAACTTTAAGGCGATGTCTTTGAAGCTGAAATTTAGTATACCTCTTTCCACTTCATGTTCTCCTGATATATTGGCCAAAATCTGGCGAAAATTTTCAGAATGCACAAAATTGGGCTTTGTAACAGGAGAACATGCCGTCGAAAGAGATGGAACAAAGTAACGTCTCCGGAGAGCAAATCAAAGAGCGAGAAGTGGCGCAGATGTTTCGAGATAGTGACTGTTTCACGAAGAGACGCAGAATTTTCGAAACCCTCTTGAACGGCCTGCGCCTCTTATTTGCAACTTTAAGGCGATGTCTTTGAAGCTGAAATTTAGTATACCTCTTTCCACTTCATGTTCTCCTGATATATTGGCCAAAATCTGGCGAAAATTTTCAGAATGCACAAAATTGTGCTTTGTAACAGGAGAACATGCAGTCGAAAGAGATGGCAGAAAGTAACGTCTCCGGAGAGCAAATCAAAGAGCGAGAAGTGGCGCAGATGTTTCGAGACAGTGACTGTTTAACGAAGAGTCGCAGAATTTTCGAACGCCTCTTGAAAGTCCTGCGCCTCTTATTTGCAACTTTAAGGCGATGCCTTTGAAGCTGAAATTTTGTATACCTCTTTCCACTTCATGTTCTCATGATATATTGGCCAAAATCTGGCGAAAATTTTCCGAATGCACAAAATTGGGCTTTGTAACAGGAGAACATGCCGTCGAAAGAGATGGCACAAAGTAACGTCTCCGGAGAGCAAATCAAAGAGCGAGAAGTGGCGCAGATGTTTCGAGATAGTGACTGTTTCACGAAGAGACGCAGAATTTTCGAAACCCTCTTGAAAGGCCTGCGCCTCTTATTTGCAACTTTAAGGCGATGTCTTTGAAGCTGAAATTTAGTATACCTCTTTCCACTTCATGTTCTCCTGATATATTGGCCAAAATCTGGCGAAAATTTTCAGAATGCACAAAATTGTGCTTTGTAACAGGAGAACATGCCGTCGAAAGAGATGGCAGAAAGTAACGTCTCTGGAGAGCAAATCAAAGAGCGAGAAGTGGCGCAGATGTTTCGAGACAGTGACTGTTTAACGAAGAGTCGCAGAATTTTCGAACGCCTCTTGAAAGTCCTGCGCCTCCTATTTGCAACTTTAAGGCGATGCCTTTGAAGCTGAAATTTTGTATACCTCTTTTGACTTCATGTTCTCCTGATATATTGGCCAAAATCTGGCGAAAATTTTCAGAATGCACAAAATTGGGCTTTGTAACAGGAGAACATGGCGTCGAAAGAGATGGCAGAAAGTAACGTCTCCGGAGAGCAAATCAAAGAGCGAGAAGTGGCGCAGATGTTTCGAGACAGTGACTGTTTAACGAAGAGACGCAGAATTTTCGAAAGTCTCTTGAAAGGCCTGCGCCTCTTATTTGCAACTTTAAGGCGATGCCTTTGAAGCTGAAATTTAGTATACCTCTTTTGACTTCATGTTCTCCTGATATATTGGCCAAAATCTGGCGAAAATTTTCAGAATGCACAAAATTGGGCTTTGTAACAGGAGAACATGCCGTCGAAAGAGATGGAACAAAGTAACGTCTCCGGAGAGCAAATCAAAGAGCGAGAAGTGGCGCAGATGTTTCGAGATAGTGACTGTTTCACGAAGAGACGCAGAATTTTCGAAAGCCTCTTGAAAGGCCTGCGCCTCTTATTTGCAACTTTAAGGCGATGTCTTTGAAGCTGAAATTTAGTATATCTCTTTCCACTTCATGTTCTCCTGATATATTAGCCAAAATCTGGCGAAAATTTTCAGAATGCACAAAATTGTGCTTTGTAACAGGAGAACATGCCGTCGAAAGAGATGGCAGAAAGTAACGTCTCCGGAGAGCAAATCAAAGAGCGAGAAGTGGCGCAGATGTTTCGAGACAGTGACTGTTTAACGAAGACAAGCAGAATTTTCGAACGCCTCTTGAAAGGTCTGCGCCTCTGATTTGATACTTTTAAGCGATGCCTTTGATGCTGAAATTTAGTATACCTCTTTCCACTTCATGTTCTCCTGATATATTGGCCAAAATCTAGCGAAAATTTTCAGAATGCACAAAGTTGTGCTTTGTAACAGGAGAACATGCCGTCGAAAGAGATGGCACAAAGTAACGTCTCCGGAGAGCAAATCAAAGAGCGAGAAGTGGCGCAGATGTTTCGAGACAGTGACTGTTTAACGAAGAGACGCAGAATTTTCGAACGCCTCTTGAAAGTCCTGCGCCTCTTATTTGCAACTTTAAGGCGATGCATTTGAAGCTGAAATTTAGTATACCTCTTTTGACTTCATGTTCTCCTGATATATTGGCCAAAATCTGGCGAAAATTTTCAGAATGCACAAAATTGGGCTTTGTAACAGGAGAACATGCCGTCGAAAGAGATGGAACAAAGTAACGTCTCCGGAGAGCAAATCAAAGAGCGAGAAGTGGCGCAGATGTTTCGAGATAGTGACTGTTTCACGAAGAGACGCAGAATTTCCGAAACCCTCTTGAAAGGCCTGCGCCTCTTATTTGCAACTTTAAGGCGATGTCTTTGAAGCTGAAATTTAGTATACCTCTTTCCACTTCATGTTCTCCTGATATATTGGCCAAAATCTGGCGAAAATTTTCAGAATGCACAAAATTGTGCTTTGTAACAGGAGAACATGCCGTCGAAAGAGATGGCAGAAAGTAACGTCTCCGGAGAGCAAATCAAAGAGCGAGAAGTGGCGCAGATGTTTCGAGACAGTGACTGTTTAACGAAGAGTCGCAGAATTTTCGAACGCCTCTTGAAAGTCCTGCGCCTCTTATTTGCAACTTTAAGGCGATGCCTTTGAAGCTGAAATTTTGTATACCTCTTTCCACTTCATGTTCTCCTGATATATTGGCCAAAATCTGGCGAAAATTTTCCGAATGCACAAAATTGTGCTTTGTAACAGGAGAACATGCCGTCGAAAGAGATGGCACAAAGTAACGTCTCCGGAGAGCAAATCAAAGAGCGAGAAGTGGCGCAGATGTTTCGAGACAGTGACTGTTTAACGAAGAGACGCAGAATTTTCGAACGCCTCTTGAAAGGCCTGCGCCTCTTATTTGCAACTTTAAGGCGATGCCTTTGAAGCTGAAATTTAGTATACCTCTTTCCACTTCATGTTCTCCTGATATATTGGCCAAAATCTGGCGAAAATTTTCAGAATTCACAAAATATTGTGCTTTGTAACAGGAGAACATGCAGTCGAAAGAGATGGAACAAAGTAATGTCTCCGGAGAGCAAATCAAAGAGCGAGAAGTGGCGCAGGTGTTTCGAGACAGTGACTGTTTCACGAAGAGACGCAGAATTTTTGAACGCCTCCTGAATGCCCTGCGCCTCTTAATTGCAAGTTTAAGGCGATGCCTTTGAAGCTGAAATTTAGTATACCTCTTTCCACTTCATGTTCTCCTGATATATTGGCCAAAATCTGGCGAAATTTTCAGAATGCACAGAATTGGGCTTTGTAACAGGAGAACATGCCGTCGAAAGAGATGGCACAAAGTAACGTCTCCGGAGAGCAAATCAAAGAGCGAGATGTGGCGCAGATGTTTCGAGACAGTGACTGATTAACGAAGAGACGCAGAATTTTCGAACGCCTCTTGAAAGGCCTGCGCCTCTGATTTGCAACTTTAAGGCGATGCCTTTGAAGCTGAAATTTAGTATACCTTTTCCACTTCATTTTCTCCTGATATATTGGCCAAAATCTGGCGAAAATTTCGAGAATACACAAAATTGTGCTTTGTAACAGGACAACATGCCGTCGAAAGAGATGGAACAAAGTAACGTCTCTGGAGAGCAAATCAAAGAGCCAGAAGTGGCGCAGATGTTTCGAGACAGTGACTGTTTAACGAAGAGACGCAGAATTTTCGAACGCCTCTTGAAAGTCCTGCGCCTCTTACTTGCAACTTTAAGGCGATGTCTTTGAAGCTGAAATTTAGTATACCTCTTTCCACTTCATGTTCTCCTGATATATTGGCCAAAATCTGGCGAAAATTTTCAGAATGCACAAAATTGTGCTTTGTAACAGGAGAACATTGCCGTCGAAAGAGATGGCACAATGTAACGTCTCCGGAGAGCAAATCAAAGAGCGAGAAGTGGCGCAGATGTTTCGAGACAGTGACTGTTAACGAAGACAAGCAGAATTTTCGAACGCCTCTTGAAAGGTCTGCGCCTCTGATTTGATACTTTTTAAGCGATGCCTTTGATGCTGAAATTTAGTATACCTCTTTCCACTTCATGTTCTCCTGATATATTGGCCAAAATCTAGCGAAAATTTTCAGAATGCACAAAGTTGTGCTTTGTAACAGGAGAACATGCCGTCGAAAGAGATGGCACAAAGTAACGTCTCCGGAGAGCAAATCAAAGAGCGAGAAGTGGCGCAGATGTTTCGAGACAGTGACTGTTTAACGAAGAGTCGCAGAACTTTCGAACGCCTCTTGAAAGTCCTGCGCCTCTTATTTGCAACTTTAAGGCGATGCCTTTGAAGCTGAAATTTTGTATACCTCTTTCCACTTCATGTTCTCATGATATATTGGCCAAAATCTGGCGAAAATTTTCCGAATGCACAAAATTGGGCTTTGTAAGAGGAGAACATGCCGTCGAAAGAGATGGCACAAAGTAACGTCACCGGAGAGCAAATCAAAGAGCGAGAAGTGGCGCAGATGTTTCGAGATAGTGACTGTTTCACGAAGAGACGCAGAATTTTCGAACCCTCTTGAAAGGCCTGCGCCTCTTATTTGCAACTTTAAGGCGATGTCTTTGAAGCTGAAATTTAGTATACCTCTTTCCACTTCATGTTCTCCTGATATATTGGCCAAAATCTGGCGAAAATTTTCAGAATGCACAAAATTGTGCTTTGTAACAGGAGAACATGCCGTCGAAAGAGATGGCAGAAAGTAACGTCTCCGGAGAGCAAATCAAAGAGCGAGAAGTGGCGCAGATGTTTCGAGACAGTGACTGTTTAACGAAGAGTCGCAGAATTTTCGAACGCCTCTTGAAAGTCCTGCGCCTCTTATTTGCAACTTTAAGGCGATGCCTTTGAAGCTGAAATTTTGTATACCTCTTTTGACTTCATGTTCTCCTGATATATTGGCCAAAATCTGGCGAAAATTTTCAGAATGCACAAAATTGGGCTTTGTAACAGGAGAACATGGCGTCGAAAGAGATGGCAGAAAGTAACGTCTCCGGAGAGCAAATCAAAGAGCGAGAAGTGGCGCAGATGTTTCGAGACAGTGACTGTTTAACGAAGACAAGCAGAATTTTCGAACGCCTCTTGAAAGGTCTGCGCCTCTGATTTGATACTTTTAAGCGATGCCTTTGATGCTGAAATTTAGTATACCTCTTTCCACTTCATGTTCTCCTGATATATTGGCCAAAATCTAGCGAAAATTTTCAGAATGCACAAAGTTGTGCTTTGTAACAGGAGAACATGCCGTCGAAAGAGATGGCACAAAGTAACGTCTCCGGAGAGCAAATCAAAGAGCGAGAAGTGGCGCAGATGTTTCGAGACAGTGACTGTTTAACGAAGAGACGCAGAATTTTCGAACGCCTCTTGAAAATCCTGCGCCTCTTATTTGCAACTTTAAGGCGATGACTTTGAAGCTGAAATTTTGTATACCTCTTTCCACTTCATTTTCTCCTGATATATTGGCCAAAATCTGGCGAAAATTTCGAGAATACACAAAATTGAGCTTTGTAACAGGACAACATGCCGTCGAAAGAGATGGAACAAAGTAACGTCTCCGGAGAGCAAATCAAAGAGCGAGAAGTGGCGCAGGTGTTTCGAGACAGTGACTGTTTCACGAAGAGACGCAGAATTTTCGAAAGCCTCTTGAAAGGCCTGCGCCTCTTATTTGCAACTTTAAGGCGATGCCTTTGAAGCTGAAATTTAGTATACCTGTTTCCACTTCATTTTCTCCTGATATATTGGCCAAAATCTGGCGAAAATTTCGAGAATACACAAAATTGTGCTTTGTAACAGGACAACATGCCGTCGAAAGAGATGGAACAAAGTAACGTCTCTGGAGAGCAAATCAAAGAGCCAGAAGTGGCGCAGATGTTTCGAGACAGTGACTGTTTAACGAAGAGACGCAGAATTTTCGAACGCCTCTTGAAAGTCCTGCGCCTCTTACTTGCAACTTTAAGGCGATGTCTTTGAAGCTGAAATTTAGTATACCTCTTTCCACTTCATGTTCACCTGATATATTGGCCAAAATCTGGCGAAAATTTTCAGAATGCACAAAATTGTGCTTTGTAACAGGAGAACATGCCGTCGAAAGAGATGGCACAATGTAACGTCTCCGGAGAGCAAATCAAAGAGCGAGAAGTGGCGCAGATGTTTCGAGACAGTGACTGTTTAACGAAGACAAGCAGAATTTTCGAACGCCTCTTGAAAGGTCTGCGCCTCTGATTTGATACTTTTAAGCGATGCCTTTGATGCTGAAATTTAGTATACCTCTTTCCACTTCATGTTCTCCTGATATATTGGCCAAAATCTAGCGAAAATTTTCAGAATGCACAAAGTTGTGCTTTGTAACAGGAGAACATGCCGTCGAAAGAGATGGCACAAAGTAACGTCTCCGGAGAGCAAATCAAAGAGCGAGAAGTGGCGCAGATGTTTCGAGACAGTGACTGTTTCACGAAGAGACGCAGAATTTTCGAAACCCTCTTGAAAGGCCTGCGCCTCTTATTTGCAACTTTAAGGCGATGTCTTTGAAGCTGAAATTTAGTATACCTCTTTCCACTTCATGTTCTCCTGATATATTGGCCAAAATCTGGCGAAAATTTTCAGAATGCACAAAATTGTGCTTTGTAACAGGAGAACATGCCGTCGAAAGAGATGGCAGAAAGTAACGTCTCCGGAGAGCAAATCAAAGAGCGAGAAGTGGCGCAGATGTTTCGAGACAGTGACTGTTTAACGAAGAGTCGCAGAATTTTCGAACGCCTCTTGAAAGTCCTGCGCCTCTTATTTGCAACTTTAAGGCGATGCCTTTGAAGCTGAAATTTTGTATACCTCTTTTGACTTCATGTTCTCCTGATATATTGGCCAAAGTCTGGCGAAAATTTTCAGAATGCACAAAATTGGGCTTTGTAACAGGAGAACATGGCGTCGAAAGAGATGGCAGAAAGTAACGTCTCCGGAGAGCAAATCAAAGAGCGAGAAGTGGCGCAGATGTTTCGAGACAGTGACTGTTTAACGAAGAGACGCAGAATTTTCGAAAGCCTCTTGAAAGGCCTGCGCCTCTTATTTGCAACTTTAAGGCGATGCCTTTGAAGCTGAAATTTTGTATACCTCTTTCCACTTCATGTTCTCCTGATATATTGGCCAAAATCTGGCGAAAATTTTCCGAATGCACAAAATTGGGCTTTGTAACAGGAGAACATGCCGTCGAAAGAGATGGCACAAAGTAACGTCTCCGGAGAGCAAATCAAAGAGCGAGAAGTGGCGCAGATGTTTCGAGACAGTGACTGTTTAACGAAGAGACGCAGAATTTTCGAACGCCTCTTGAAAGGCCTGCGCCTCTTATTTGCAACTTTAAGGCGATGCCTTTGAAGCTGAAATTTAGTATACCTCTTTCCACTTCATGTTCTCCTGATATATTGGCCAAAATCTGGCGAAAATTTTCAGAATTCACAAAATTGCGCTTTGTAACAGGAGAACATGCCGTCGAAAGAGATAGCACAAAGTAACGTCTCCGGAGAGCAAATCAAAGAGCGAGAAGTGGCGCAGATGTTTCGAGACAGTGACTGTTTAACGAAGAGACGCAGAATTTTCGAACGCCTCTTGAAAGGCCTGCGCCTCTTATTTGCAACATTAAGGCGATGTCTTTGAAGCTGAAATTTAGTATACCTCTTTCCACTTCATGTTCTCCTGATATATTGGCCAAAATCTGGCGAAAATTTTCAGAATTCACAAAATTGCGCTTTGTAACAGGAGAACATGCCGTCGAAAGAGATAGCACAAAGTAACGTCTCCGGAGAGCAAATCAAAGAGCGAGAAGTGGCGCAGGTGTTTCGAGACAGTGACTGTTTCACGAAGAGACGCAGAATTTTCGAAAGCCTCTTGAAAGGCCTGCGCCTCTTATTTGCAACTTTAAGGCGATGCCTTTGAAGCTGAAATTTAGTATACCTGTTTCCACTTCATTTTCTCCTGATATATTGGCCAAAATCTGGCGAAAATTTCGAGAATACACAAAATTGTGCTTTGTAACAGGACAACATGCCGTCGAAAGAGATGGAACAAAGTAACGTCTCTGGAGAGCAAATCAAAGAGCCAGAAGTGGCGCAGATGTTTCGAGACAGTGACTGTTTAACGAAGAGACGCAGAATTTTCGAACGCCTCTTGAAAGTCCTGCGCCTCTTACTTGCAACTTTAAGGCGATGTCTTTGAAGCTGAAATTTAGTATACCTCTTTCCACTTCATGTTCTCCTGATATATTGGCCAAAATCTGGCGAAAATTTTCAGAATGCACAAAATTGTGCTTTGTAACAGGAGAACATGCCGTCGAAAGAGATGGCACAATGTAACGTCTCCGGAGAGCAAATCAAAGAGCGAGAAGTGGCGCAGATGTTTCGAGACAGTGACTGTTTAACGAAGACAAGCAGAATTTTCGAACGCCTCTTGAAAGGTCTGCGCCTCTGATTTGATACTTTTAAGCGATGCCTTTGATGCTGAAATTTAGTATACCTCTTTCCACTTCATGTTCTCCTGATATATTGGCCAAAATCTAGCGAAAATTTTCAGAATGCACAAAGTTGTGCTTTGTAACAGGAGAACATGCCGTCGAAAGAGATGGCACAAAGTAACGTCTCCGGAGAGCAAATCAAAGAGCGAGAAGTGGCGCAGATGTTTCGAGACAGTGACTGTTTAACGAAGAGTCGCAGAACTTTCGAACGCCTCTTGAAAGTCCTGCGCCTCTTATTTGCAACTTTAAGGCGATGCCTTTGAAGCTGAAATTTTGTATACCTCTTTCCACTTCATGTTCTCATGATATATTGGCCAAAATCTGGCGAAAATTTTCCGAATGCACAAAATTGGGCTTTGTAAGAGGAGAACATGCCGTCGAAAGAGATGGCACAAAGTAACGTCACCGGAGAGCAAATCAAAGAGCGAGAAGTGGCGCAGATGTTTCGAGATAGTGACTGTTTCACGAAGAGACGCAGAATTTTCGAAACCCTCTTGAAAGGCCTGCGCCTCTTATTTGCAACTTTAAGGCGATGTCTTTGAAGCTGAAATTTAGTATACCTCTTTCCACTTCATGTTCTCCTGATATATTGGCCAAAATCTGGCGAAAATTTTCAGAATGCACAAAATTGTGCTTTGTAACAGGAGAACATGCCGTCGAAAGAGATGGCAGAAAGTAACGTCTCCGGAGAGCAAATCAAAGAGCGAGAAGTGGCGCAGATGTTTCGAGACAGTGACTGTTTAACGAAGACAAGCAGAATTTTCGAACGCCTCTTGAAAGGTCTGCGCCTCTGATTTGATACTTTTAAGCGATGCCTTTGATGCTGAAATTTAGTATACCTCTTTCCACTTCATGTTCTCCTGATATATTGGCCAAAATCTAGCGAAAATTTTCAGAATGCACAAAGTTGTGCTTTGTAACAGGAGAACATGCCGTCGAAAGAGATGGCACAAAGTAACGTCTCCGGAGAGCAAATCAAAGAGCGAGAAGTGGCGCAGATGTTTCGAGACAGTGACTGTTTAACGAAGAGACGCAGAATTTTCGAACGCCTCTTGAAAATCCTGCGCCTCTTATTTGCAACTTTAAGGCGATGACTTTGAAGCTGAAATTTTGTATACCTCTTTCCACTTCATGTTCTCCTGATATATTGGCCAAAATCTAGCGAAAATTTTCAGAATGCACAAAGTTGTGCTTTGTAACAGGAGAACATGCCGTCGAAAGAGATGGCACAAAGTAACGTCTCCGGAGAGCAAATCAAAGAGCGAGAAGTGGCGCAGATGTTTCGAGACAGTGACTGTTTAACGAAGAGACGCAGAATTTTCGAACGCCTCTTGAAAATCCTGCGCCTCTTATTTGCAACTTTAAGGCGATGACTTTGAAGCTGAAATTTTGTATACCTCTTTCCACTTCATTTTCTCCTGATATATTGGCCAAAATCTGGCGAAAATTTCGAGAATACACAAAATTGAGCTTTGTAACAGGACAACATGCCGTCGAAAGAGATGGCACAAAGTAACGTCTCCGGAGAGCAAATCAAAGAGCGAGAAGTGGCGCAGATGTTTCGAGACAGTGACTGTTTAACGAAGAGACGCAGAATTTTCGAACGCCTCTTGAAAGGCCTGCGCCTCTTATTTGCAACTTTAAGGCGATGCCTTTGAAGCTGAAATTTAGTATACCTCTTTCCACTTCATGTTCTCCTGATATATTGGCCAAAATCTGGCGAAAATTTTCAGAATTCACAAAATTGCGCTTTGTAACAGGAGAACATGCCGTCGAAAGAGATAGCACAAAGTAACGTCTCCGGAGAGCAAATCAAAGAGCGAGAAGTGGCGCAGATGTTTCGAGACAGTGACTGTTTAACGAAGAGACGCAGAATTTTCGAACGCCTCTTGAAAGGCCTGCGCCTCTTATTTGCAACTTTAAGGCGATGCCTTTGAAGCTGAAATTTAGTATACCTGTTTCCACTTCATTTTCTCCTGATATATTGGCCAAAATCTGGCGAAAATTTCGAGAATACACAAAATTGTGCTTTGTAACAGGACAACATGCCGTCGAAAGAGATGGAACAAAGTAACGTCTCTGGAGAGCAAATCAAAGAGCCAGAAGTGGCGCAGATGTTTCGAGACAGTGACTGTTTAACGAAGAGACGCAGAATTTTCGAACGCCTCTTGAAAGTCCTGCGCCTCTTACTTGCAACTTTAAGGCGATGTCTTTGAAGCTGAAAATTAGTATACCTCTTTCCACTTCATGTTCTCCTGATATATTGGCCAAAATCTGGCGAAAATTTTCAGAATGCACAAAATTGTGCTTTGTAACAGGAGAACATGCCGTCGAAAGAGATGGCACAATGTAACGTCTCCGGAGAGCAAATCAAAGAGCGAGAAGTGGCGCAGATGTTTCGAGACAGTGACTGTTTAACGAAGACAAGCAGAATTTTCGAACGCCTCTTGAAAGGTCTGCGCCTCTGATTTGATACTTTTAAGCGATGCCTTTGATGCTGAAATTTAGTATACCTCTTTCCACTTCATGTTCTCCTGATATATTGGCCAAAATCTAGCGAAAATTTTCAGAATGCACAAAGTTGTGCTTTGTAACAGGAGAACATGCCGTCGAAAGAGATGGCACAAAGTAACGTCTCCGGAGAGCAAATCAAAGAGCGAGAAGTGGCGCAGATGTTTCGAGACAGTGACTGTTTAACGAAGAGTCGCAGAACTTTCGAACGCCTCTTGAAAGTCCTGCGCCTCTTATTTGCAACTTTAAGGCGATGCCTTTGAAGCTGAAATTTTGTATACCTCTTTCCACTTCATGTTCTCATGATATATTGGCCAAAATCTGGCGAAAATTTTCCGAATGCACAAAATTGGGCTTTGTAAGAGGAGAACATGCCGTCGAAAGAGATGGCACAAAGTAACGTCACCGGAGAGCAAATCAAAGAGCGAGAAGTGGCGCAGATGTTTCGAGATAGTGACTGTTTCACGAAGAGACGCAGAATTTTCGAACGCCTCTTGAAAATCCTGCGCCTCTTATTTGCAACTTTAAGGCGATGACTTTGAAGCTGAAATTTAGTATACCTCTTTCCACTTCATGTTCTCCTGATATATTGGCCAAAATCTAGCGAAAATTTTCAGAATGCACAAAGTTGTGCTTTGTAACAGGAGAACATGCCGTCGAAAGAGATGGCACAAAGTAACGTCTCCGGAGAGCAAATCAAAGAGCGAGAAGTGGCGCAGATGTTTCGAGACAGTGACTGTTTAACGAAGAGACGCAGAATTTTCGAACGCCTCTTGAAAATCCTGCGCCTCTTATTTGCAACTTTAAGGCGATGACTTTGAAGCTGAAATTTTGTATACCTCTTTCCACTTCATGTTCTCCTGATATATTGGCCAAAATCTAGCGAAAATTTTCAGAATGCACAAAGTTGTGCTTTGTAACAGGAGAACATGCCGTCGAAAGAGATGGCACAAAGTAACGTCTCCGGAGAGCAAATCAAAGAGCGAGAAGTGGCGCAGATGTTTCGAGACAGTGACTGTTTAACGAAGAGACGCAGAATTTTCGAACGCCTCTTGAAAATCCTGCGCCTCTTATTTGCAACTTTAAGGCGATGACTTTGAAGCTGAAATTTTGTATACCTCTTTCCACTTCATTTTCTCCTGATATATTGGCCAAAATCTGGCGAAAATTTCGAGAATACACAAAATTGAGCTTTGTAACAGGACAACATGCCGTCGAAAGAGATGGCACAAAGTAACGTCTCCGGAGAGCAAATCAAAGAGCGAGAAGTGGCGCAGATGTTTCGAGACAGTGACTGTTTAACGAAGAGTCGCAGAATTTTCGAACGCCTCTTGAAAGTCCTGCGCCTCTTATTTGCAACTTTAAGGCGATGCCTTTGAAGCTGAAATTTTGTATACCTCTTTTGACTTCATGTTCTCCTGATATATTGGCCAAAATCTGGCGAAAATTTTCAGAATGCACAAAATTGGGCTTTGTAACAGGAGAACATGGCGTCGAAAGAGATGGCAGAAAGTAACGTCTCCGGAGAGCAAATCAAAGAGCGAGAAGTGGCGCAGATGTTTCGAGACAGTGACTGTTTAACGAAGAGACGCAGAATTTTCGAAAGCCTCTTGAAAGGCCTGCGCCTCTTATTTGCAACTTTAAGGCGATGTCTTTGAAGCTGAAATTTAGTATATCTCTTTCCACTTCATGTTCTCCTGATATATTAGCCAAAATCTGGCGAAAATTTTCAGAATGCACAAAATTGTGCTTTGTAACAGGAGAACATGCCGTCGAAAGAGATGGCAGAAAGTAACGTCTCCGGAGAGCAAATCAAAGAGCGAGAAGTGGCGCAGATGTTTCGAGACAGTGACTGTTTAACGAAGACAAGCAGAATTTTCGAACGCCTCTTGAAAGGTCTGCGCCTCTGATTTGATACTTTTAAGCGATGCCTTTGATGCTGAAATTTAGTATACCTCTTTCCACTTCATGTTCTCCTGATATATTGGCCAAAATCTAGCGAAAATTTTCAGAATGCACAAAGTTGTGCTTTGTAACAGGAGAACATGCCGTCGAAAGAGATGGCACAAAGTAACGTCTCCGGAGAGCAAATCAAAGAGCGAGAAGTGGCGCAGATGTTTCGAGACAGTGACTGTTTAACGAAGAGACGCAGAATTTTCGAACGCCTCTTGAAAATCCTGCGCCTCTTATTTGCAACTTTAAGGCGATGACTTTGAAGCTGAAATTTTGTATACCTCTTTCCACTTCATGTTCTCCTGATATATTGGCCAAAATCTAGCGAAAATTTTCAGAATGCACAAAGTTGTGCTTTGTAACAGGAGAACATGCCGTCGAAAGAGATGGCACAAAGTAACGTCTCCGGAGAGCAAATCAAAGAGCGAGAAGTGGCGCAGATGTTTCGAGACAGTGACTGTTTAACGAAGAGACGCAGAATTTTCGAACGCCTCTTGAAAATCCTGCGCCTCTTATTTGCAACTTTAAGGCGATGACTTTGAAGCTGAAATTTTGTATACCTCTTTCCACTTCATTTTCTCCTGATATATTGGCCAAAATCTGGCGAAAATTTCGAGAATACACAAAATTGAGCTTTGTAACAGGACAACATGCCGTCGAAAGAGATGGCACAAAGTAACGTCTCCGGAGAGCAAATCAAAGAGCGAGAAGTGGCGCAGATGTTTCGAGACAGTGACTGTTTAACGAAGAGACGCAGAATTTTCGAACGCCTCTTGAAAGGCCTGCGCCTCTTTTTTGCAACTTTAAGGCGATGCCTTTGAAGCTGAAATTTAGTATACCTCTTTCCACTTCATGTTCTCCTGATATATTGGCCAAAATCTGGCGAAAATTTTCAGAATTCACAAAATTGCGCTTTGTAACAGGAGAACATGCCGTCGAAAGAGATAGCACAAAGTAACGTCTCCGGAGAGCAAATCAAAGAGCGAGAAGTGGCGCAGATGTTTCGAGACAGTGACTGTTTAACGAAGAGACGCAGAATTTTCGAACGCCTCTTGAAAGGCCTGCGCCTCTTATTTGCAACATTAAGGCGATGTCTTTGAAGCTGAAATTTAGTATACCTCTTTCCACTTCATGTTCTCCTGATATATTGGCCAAAATCTGGCGAAAATTTTCAGAATTCACAAAATTGCGCTTTGTAACAGGAGAACATGCCGTCGAAAGAGATAGCACAAAGTAACGTCTCCGGAGAGCAAATCAAAGAGCGAGAAGTGGCGCAGGTGTTTCGAGACAGTGACTGTTTCACGAAGAGACGGAGAATTTTCGAAAGCCTCTTGAAAGGCCTGCGCCTCTTATTTGCAACTTTAAGGCGATGCCTTTGAAGCTGAAATTTAGTATACCTGTTTCCACTTCATTTTCTCCTGATATATTGGCCAAAATCTGGCGAAAATTTCGAGAATACACAAAATTGTGCTTTGTAACAGGACAACATGCCGTCGAAAGAGATGGAACAAAGTAACGTCTCTGGAGAGCAAATCAAAGAGCCAGAAGTGGCGCAGATGTTTCGAGACAGTGACTGTTTAACGAAGAGACGCAGAATTTTCGAACGCCTCTTGAAAGTCCTGCGCCTCTTACTTGCAACTTTAAGGCGATGTCTTTGAAGCTGAAATTTAGTATACCTCTTTCCACTTCATGTTCTCCTGATATATTGGCCAAAATCTGGCGAAAATTTTCAGAATGCACAAAATTGTGCTTTGTAACAGGAGAACATGCCGTCGAAAGAGATGGCACAATGTAACGTCTCCGGAGAGCAAATCAAAGAGCGAGAAGTGGCGCAGATGTTTCGAGACAGTGACTGTTTAACGAAGACAAGCAGAATTTTCGAACGCCTCTTGAAAGGTCTGCGCCTCTGATTTGATACTTTTAAGCGATGCCTTTGATGCTGAAATTTAGTATACCTCTTTCCACTTCATGTTCTCCTGATATATTGGCCAAAATCTAGCGAAAATTTTCAGAATGCACAAAGTTGTGCTTTGTAACAGGAGAACATGCCGTCGAAAGAGATGGCACAAAGTAACGTCTCCGGAGAGCAAATCAAAGAGCGAGAAGTGGCGCAGATGTTTCGAGACAGTGACTGTTTAACGAAGAGTCGCAGAACTTTCGAACGCCTCTTGAAAGTCCTGCGCCTCTTATTTGCAACTTTAAGGCGATGCCTTTGAAGCTGAAATTTTGTATACCTCTTTCCACTTCATGTTCTCATGATATATTGGCCAAAATCTGGCGAAAATTTTCCGAATGCACAAAATTGGGCTTTGTAAGAGGAGAACATGCCGTCGAAAGAGATGGCACAAAGTAACGTCACCGGAGAGCAAATCAAAGAGCGAGAAGTGGCGCAGATGTTTCGAGATAGTGACTGTTTCACGAAGAGACGCAGAATTTTCGAACGCCTCTTGAAAATCCTGCGCCTCTTATTTGCAACTTTAAGGCGATGACTTTGAAGCTGAAATTTTGTATACCTCTTTCCACTTCATGTTCTCCTGATATATTGGCCAAAATCTGGCGAAAATTTTCAGAATGCACAAAATTGTGCTTTGTAACAGGAGAACATGCCGTCGAAAGAGATGGCACAAAGTAACGTCTCCGGAGAGCAAATCAAAGAGCGAGAAGTGGCGCAGATGTTTCGAGACAGTGACTGTTTAACGAAGAGACGCAGAATTTTCGAACGCCTCTTGAAAGGCCTGCGCCTCTTATTTGCAACTTTAAGGCGATGCCTTTGAAGCTGAAATTTAGTATACCTCTTTCCACTTCATGTTCTCCCTGATATATTGGCCAAAATCTGGCGAAAATTTTCAGAATTCACAAAATTGCGCTTTGTAACAGGAGAACATGCCGTCGAAAGAGATAGCACAAAGTAACGTCTCCGGAGAGCAAATCAAAGAGCGAGAAGTGGCGCAGATGTTTCGAGACAGTGACTGTTTAACGAAGAGACGCAGAATTTTCGAACGCCTCTTGAAAGGCTGCGCCTCTTATTTGCAACATTAAGGCGATGTCTTTGAAGCTGAAATTTAGTATACCTCTTTCCACTTCATGTTCTCCTGATATATTGGCCAAAATCTGGCGAAAATTTTCAGAATTCACAAAATTGCGCTTTGTAACAGGAGAACATGCCGTCGAAAGAGATAGCACAAAGTAACGTCTCCGGAGAGCAAATCAAAGAGCGAGAAGTGGCGCAGGTGTTTCGAGACAGTGACTGTTTCACGAAGAGACGCAGAATTTTCGAAAGCCTCTTGAAAGGCCTGCGCCTCTTATTTGCAACTTTAAGGCGATGCCTTTGAAGCTGAAATTTAGTATACCTGTTTCCACTTCATTTTCTCCTGATATATTGGCCAAAATCTGGCGAAAATTTCGAGAATACACAAAATTGTGCTTTGTAACAGGACAACATGCCGTCGAAAGAGATGGAACAAAGTAACGTCTCTGGAGAGCAAATCAAAGAGCCAGAAGTGGCGCAGATGTTTCGAGACAGTGACTGTTTAACGAAGAGACGCAGAATTTTCGAACGCCTCTTGAAAGTCCTGCGCCTCTTACTTGCAACTTTAAGGCGATGTCTTTGAAGCTGAAAATTAGTATACCTCTTTCCACTTCATGTTCTCCTGATATATTGGCCAAAATCTGGCGAAAATTTTCAGAATGCACAAAATTGTGCTTTGTAACAGGAGAACATGCCGTCGAAAGAGATGGCACAATGTAACGTCTCCGGAGAGCAAATCAAAGAGCGAGAAGTGGCGCAGATGTTTCGAGACAGTGACTGTTTAACGAAGACAAGCAGAATTTTCGAACGCCTCTTGAAAGGTCTGCGCCTCTGATTTGATACTTTTAAGCGATGCCTTTGATGCTGAAATTTAGTATACCTCTTTCCACTTCATGTTCTCCTGATATATTGGCCAAATCTAGCGAAAATTTTCAGAATGCACAAAGTTGTGCTTTGTAACAGGAGAACATGCCGTCGAAAGAGATGGCACAAAGTAACGTCTCCGGAGAGCAAATCAAAGAGCGAGAAGTGGCGCAGATGTTTCGAGACAGTGACTGTTTAACGAAGAGTCGCAGAACTTCGAACGCCTCTTGAAAGTCCTGCGCCTCTTATTTGCAACTTTAAGGCGATGCCTTTGAAGCTGAAATTTTGTATACCTCTTTCCACTTCATGTTCTCATGATATATTGGCCAAAATCTGGCGAAAATTTTCCGAATGCACAAAATTGGGCTTTGTAAGAGGAGAACATGCCGTCGAAAGAGATGGCACAAAGTAACGTCACCGGAGAGCAAATCAAAGAGCGAGAAGTGGCGCAGATGTTTCGAGATAGTGACTGTTTCACGAAGAGACGCAGAATTTTCGAACGCCTCTTGAAAATCCTGCGCCTCTTATTTGCAACTTTAAGGCGATGACTTTGAAGCTGAAATTTAGTATACCTCTTTCCACTTCATGTTCTCCTGATATATTGGCCAAAATCTAGCGAAAATTTTCAGAATGCACAAAGTTGTGCTTTGTAACAGGAGAACATGCCGTCGAAAGAGATGGCACAAAGTAACGTCTCCGGAGAGCAAATCAAAGAGCGAGAAGTGGCGCAGATGTTTCGAGACAGTGACTGTTTAACGAAGAGACGCAGAATTTTCGAACGCCTCTTGAAAATCCTGCGCCTCTTATTTGCAACTTTAAGGCGATGACTTTGAAGCTGAAATTTTGTATACCTCTTTCCACTTCATGTTCTCCTGATATATTGGCCAAAATCTAGCGAAAATTTTCAGAATGCACAAAGTTGTGCTTTGTAACAGGAGAACATGCCGTCGAAAGAGATGGCACAAAGTAACGTCTCCGGAGAGCAAATCAAAGAGTCGAGAAGTGGCGCAGATGTTTCGAGACAGTGACTGTTTAACGAAAGAGACGCAGAATTTTCGAACGCCTCTTGAAAATCCTGCGCCTCTTATTTGCAACTTTAAGGCGATGACTTTGAAGCTGAAATTTTGTATACCTCTTTCCACTTCATTTTCTCCTGATATATTGGCCAAAATCCTGGCGAAAATTTCGAGAATACACAAAATTGAGCTTTGTAACAGGACAACATGCCGTCGAAAGAGATGGCACAAAGTAACGTCTCCGGAGAGCAAATCAAAGAGCGAGAAGTGGCGCAGATGTTTCGAGACAGTGACTGTTTAACGAAGAGTCGCAGAATTTTCGAACGCCTTCTTGAAAGTCCTGCGCCTCTTATTTGCAACTTTAAGGCGATGCCTTTGAAGCTGAAATTTTGTATACCTCTTTTGACTTCATGTTCTCTGATATATTGGCCAAAATCTGGCGAAAATTTTCAGAATGCACAAAATTGGGCTTTGTAACAGGAGAACATGGCGTCGGAAAGAGATGGCAGAAAGTAACGTCTCCGGAGAGCAAATCAAAGAGCGAGAAGTGGCGCAGATGTTTCGAGACAGTGACTGTTTAACGAAGAGAACGCAGAATTTTCGAAAGCCTCTTGAAAGGCCTGCGCCTCTTATTTGCAACTTTAAGGCGATGTCTTTGAAGCTGAAATTTAGTATATCTCTTTCCACTTCATGTTCTCCTGATATATTAGCCAAAATCTGGCGAAAATTTTCAGAATGCACAAAATTGTGCTTTGTAACAGGAGAACATGCCGTCGAAAGAGATGGCAGAAAGTAACGTCTCCGGAGAGCAAATCAAAGAGCGAGAAGTGGCGCAGATGTTTCGAGACAGTGACTTTTTAACGAAGACAAGCAGAATTTTCGAACGCCTCTTGAAAGGTCTGCGCCTCTGATTTGATACTTTTAAGCGATGCCTTGATGCTGAAATTTAGTATACCTCTTTCCACTTCATGTTCTCCTGATATATTGGCCAAAATCTAGCGAAAATTTTCAGAATGCACAAAGTTGTGCTTTGTAACAGGAGAACATGCCGTCGAAAGAGATGGCACAAAGTAACGTCTCCGGAGAGCAAATCAAAGAGCGAGAAGTGGCGCAGATGTTTCGAGACAGTGACTGTTTAACGAAGAGACGCAGAATTTTCGAACGCCTCTTGAAAATCCTGCGCCTCTTATTTGCAACTTTAAGGCGATGACTTTGAAGCTGAAATTTTGTATACCTCTTTCCACTTCATGTTC
>NW_027486753.1:0-20302 GCF_050908995.1 Andrena cerasifolii | reverse complement strand
ATTTTTTTTTTAATTTTTTTTTAATTTTTAAATTTTTTTAAAATTATTTATATTTTTTAATTTTTTAAATTTTTTAAATTTTTTTAATTTTTAAATTTTTTTTTTAATTTTTAAATTTTTTTTTTAATTTTAAAATTATTTTTTTTAATTTTTAAAATTTTTTATTATTATTTTTTTAATTTTTGAAAATGTTTCTAATTTTTTTTTTAATTTTTTTAAAAGTATAATTTTTTTGTTTCAAAAATGTTTTTTAAAATTTTTTTTTTGATTTTTTTTAATTTTTAAAAAAAATTTTTTAAAATTTTTTTTTTAAATTATTTATATTTTTTAATTTTTTAAATTTTTTTAATTGTTTTAATTTTTATTTTTTTTTTTTTAATTTTTAAATTTTTTTTTAATTTTTAAAATTTTTTTAATTTTAAAATTATGTTTTTTAATTTTAAATTTTTTTTTATTTTTTTTTTAATTTTTGAAAATTTTTCTAAATTTTTTTTAAATTTATTTAAAAGTATTTTTTTTATTTCAAGAATGTTTTTTAATTTTTTAAAAATTTTTTTTCTTTTTTTTAATTTTTTTTAATTTTTAAAATTTTCTTAAACTTTTTTTTTAATTTTTTAAACAAATTTTTTTAATTTTTTCAAATTTTTTTTTAAATTTTTTAAAATTTTTTTAATTTTTTTAAAAATTTCTTTGCTTTATTTTTATTTAAATTTTTTAAAAAATAAATTTTTTTTAAAATTTGTTTTAATTTTTTAACAAAATTAAAAAAAATTATTTATTTTTTAATTTTTTTTCTATATTCTTTAATTTTTTTAATTTTTAAAATTTTTTTTATTTTTTTTTAATTTTTTTAAAATTTTTTTAAATTTTTTTTTAAATTTTTAAAAAAATTTTATTTAAATTTTTATTTTAATTTTTTTTAATGTTTAAATTTTTTTAAATTTTTTTAAAATTATTTACATTTTTTAATTTTAAAATTTTCTTAAAACTTTTTTTTTAATTTTTTAAACAAAATTTTTTAATTTTTTTAAATTTTCATATAATTTTTTTTTAATTTTTAAAATTTTTTTAATTTTTTTTTAAATTTTTAAAAAAATTTATTTAAATTTTTATTTTATTTTTTTTTAATTTTTTTTAAATTATTTACATTTTTTTAATTTTTTTAATTTTTAAAAATCTTTTTTAATTTTTAAAATTTTTTTTATTTATTTTTTAATCTTTGAAAATTTTTCTAATTTTTTTTAAATTTATTTAAAAGTATTTTTTTATTGCAAAAATGTTTTTTAATTTTTTTTAATTTTTTTTTAATTTTTAAATTTTTTAAATTTTTTTTTAAAATTATTTATAGATTTTAATTTTTTTAATTTTTTTAATTTTTTTAATTTTTAAATTTTTTTTTTTAATTTTTAAAAATTTTTATTTAAATTTTTATTTTAATTTTTTTTAATTTTTAAATTTTTTTAAATTTTTTTTAAAATTATTTATAGATTTTAATTTTTTTAATTTTTAAAAATCTTTTTTAATTTTTAAAATTTTTTTTATTTATTTTTTAATCTTTGAAAATTTTTCTAATTTTTTTTTAAATTTATTTAAAAGTATTTTTTTTATTGCAAAAATGTTTTTTAATTTTTTTTTAATTTTTTTTCTTTTTTTTAATTTTTTTTTAATTTTTAAAATTTTCTTAAACCTTTTTTTTTAATTTTTTTAAACAAAATTTTTTAATTTTTTTTAAATTTTTAAAATTTTAAAAAAATTTTTTTTTAATTTTTTAAAATATTTTTAAATTTTTTAAAAAATTTCTTTGCTTTATTTTTATTTAAATTTTTTAAAAAATTTAAATTTTGTTTTAAATTTGTTTCAATTTTTAACAAAATTAAAAAGAAATTATTTATTTTTTAATTTTTTTCTATATTTTTTTATTTTTTAAATTTTTTTAATTTTTAAATTTTTTTTTATTTTTTTTTTAATTTTTGAAAATTTTTCTAAAATTTTTTTTAATTTTTTAAAAGTATTATTTTTTTATTTCAAAAATGTTTTTTATTTTTTTTTAAATTTTTAAATTTTTTTAAAAATTTTCTTATAATTTTTTTTAATTTTTTTAATTTTTTAATTTTTAAATTTTTTTTTTTAATTTTTAAATTTTTTTTTTATTTTTTTTTTAATCCTTGAAAATTTTTCTAAATTTTTTTTTTAATTTATTTAAAAGTATTTTCTTTTATTTCAAAAATGTTTTTTAATTTTTTTTAAATTTTTTTTTTCTTTTATTAAATTTTTTTAATTTTTAAAATTTTCTTAAAACTTTTTTTTTAATTTTTTTAAAAAAAATTTTAATTTTTTTAAAAAAAATTTTAATTTTTTAAAATTTTTTAAAATTTTTTAATTTGTTTTAAAATTATAATTTTTTTATTTCAAAAAATGTTTTTTAATTATTTTTTTCTTTTATTTTAATTTTTTTAATTTTTTTAATTTTTTCAATTTTTTCAATTTTTTTTTAATTTTTAAAATTGTTTTTAATTTTTTTTTAATCCTTGAAAATTTTTCTATTTTTTTTTTAAATTTATTTAAAAGTATTTTTTTATTGCATAAATGTTTTTTAATTTTTTTTTAATTTTTTTTCTTTTTTTTAATTTTTAAAATTTTCTTAAAACTTTTTTTTAATTTTTTAAACAAAATTTTTTAATTTTTTTTAAATTTTTAAAATTTTAAAAATTTTTTTTTTAATTTTTAAAATATTTTTAAATTTTTTAAAAAATTTCTTTGCTTTATTTTTATTTAAATTTTTTAAAAAATTAAATTTTTTTTAAAATTTGTTTTAATTTTTTAACAAAATTAAAAAAAATTATTTATTTTTTAATTTTTTTTCTATATTCTTTAATTTTTTTAATTTTTAAAATTTTTTTTATTTTTTTTTAATTTTTTAAAATTTTTTTAAAATTTTTTTTTAAATTTTTAAAAAATTTTTATTTAAATTTTTATTTTAATTTTTTTTAATGTTTAAATTTTTTTAAATTTTTTAAAATTATTTATATTTTTTAATTTTTTTAATTTTTTTAATTTTTTTTTAATTTTTAAAATTTTCTTAAAACTTTTTTTTTAATTTTTTAAACAAAATTTTTTAATTTTTTTAAATTTTCATATAATTTTTTTTTAATTTTTAAAATTTTTTTAATTTTTTTTTTAAATTTTTAAAAAAAATTTATTTAAATTTTTATTTTATTTTTTTTTAATTTTTTTAATTTTTTTTAAATTATTTACATTTTTTTAATTTTTTAATTTTTTTAATTTTTAAAATTTTTTTTTAATTTTTAAATTTTTTTTTTAATTTTTAAAATTTTTCTATTTTTTTTTAAATTTATTTAAAAGTATTTTTTTTATTGCAAAAATGTTTTTTAATTTTTTTAAAATTTTTTTTTCTTTTTTTTAATTTTTTTTAATTTTTAAAATTTTCTTAAAACTTTTTTTTAATTTTTTAAACAAAATTTTTTAATTTTTTTTAAATTTTTAAAATTTAAAAAAAAATTTTTTTTAATTTTTTAAAATATTTTTAAATTTTTTAAAAAATTTCTTTGCTTTATTTTTATTTAAATTTTTAAAAAAATTAAAATTTTGTTTTAAATTTGTTTCAATTTTTAACAAAATTAAAAAGAAATTATTTATTTTTTAATTTTTTTTCTATATTTTTTTATTTTTTAAATTTTTTTAATTTTTAAATTTTTTTTTTAATTTTTGAAAATTTTTCTAAATTTTTTTTTTAATTTTTTTAAAAGTATTATTTTTTTATTTCAAAAATGTTTTTTAATTTTTTTTTAATTTTTAAATTTTTTTTTTAAATTTTTTAAAATTTTTTAATTTTTTTTTAAATTATAATTTTTTTATTTCGAAAAATGTTTTTTATTTTTTTTCTTTTATTTTAATTTTTTATTTTTTTTTAATTTTTTCAATTTTTTTTTAATTTTCTTATAATTTTTTTTAATTTTTAAAATTTTTAAAAAAATTTTTTTTTTAATTTTTTAAAAATTTTTTTAATTTTTTAAAAAATTTCTTTGCTTTATTTTTATTTAAATTTTTTAAAAAATTAAAAAAAAATTTTTAAGTTTGTTTCAATTTTTTAACAAAATTAAAAAAAATTATTTATTTTTTAATTTTTTTTCTATACTTTTTAATTTTTTTAATTTTTTTAATTTTAAAAATTTTTTTTATTTTTTTTTTAATTTTTGAAAATTTTTCTAAAATTGTTTTTAATTTTTTTAAAAGTATTATTTTTTATTTCAAAAATGTTTTCTAATTTTTAAAATTTTTTTTTTAATTTTTATTTTTTTTTTAATTTTTTAAATTTTCTTAAAACTTTTTTTTTTAATTTTTTAAACAAAATTTTTTAATTTTTTTATAAATTTTTTAAAAATTTTTAAAAATACTTTAAAATTTTTTTAAAATTATAATTTTTTTATTTCAAAAAATGTTTTTTAATTTTTTTTTCTTTTATTTTAATTTTTTTAACTTTTTCAATTTTTTAATTTTTTTTTAAATTTTCTTATAATTTTTTTTAATTTTTAAAATTTAAAAAATTTTTTTTTTAATTTTTAAAAAATTTTTTTTTTAATTTATTTAAAAGTGTTAGAGTTAGGCAGGTCGGGTGAGGAGAGAAGTACGCGTGTTAGCTTTAAACGTATATAATGTTAGAAATTCCTATACAAGAGGTAAAACGATGGAGCGCACAGTACACGCGTGTCGCGACAGAATGGTTAGTTGATCGAACCAGAGGGCGCTGTCGGTCGACAGCAAGGCAGCGTTTCCACGACTGCAGGTGCGTCCGCAATGCATGTTGCTCTATCTCCAACACTCCCCCTCAACATGCGTCGGGGGGAAGATTCCGAGAACGGAGTCCGAGCTTCGAAGTGCATTCGGCGTGTTTCGTCCTCGGCAATCCTTTGGTGAGAACGTCAGCGATCATCCTTTCCGTAGGCATGTACTCGAGCCTGATGGGATATTTCTGTAATGCAATACGAATATAATGATGACGAATATCGATATGCTTCGTCTTTGAGTGAAAAACAGGATTTTTCGCAAGCAGCCCAGCGCCACGGTTGTCGTTGTAGAGGACCACCTCGGCGAGGTCTGGGTATCCGAGCTCCCGGAGAAAAACGATCAGGTGTATGGCGTCCCTGGCGGCATCGCTGATCGCCATGTATTCCGCCTCCGTCGACGAGAGGGCGACCGTTGGCTGCTTGCGTGACCTCCACGCCACGGCAGCGCCACCGAGGATGAACGCCGACCCGGTGTAGGAGCGCCTGTCGATAGGGCAATTCCCCCAGTCAGCGTCAACGAAACCCTGCAGCGGCTGATCGTCCCTTCCGAAAACCAGCTCATGGTCCAAGGTTCTCCGGAGGTATCGGAGCACACGTTTGGCAGCCCCCCAGTGCTCTTTCTTGTAGCAGGAATTGAACCGACTAAGCGCACTAACCGCGTGCGCAATGTCAGGCCGCGTTCCCGTGGCAGCGTACATCAGGGCACCAACCAACTCCCTGAAGGGGTAGGGACCCTCGGCGTTTCCCCCGTCGTCCAGATTTCTCGACAACTTGGCGCCGACAGCAAGTGGAATGTCGATGAATTTGCAGTCCCGCATCCCGAAACGCTCCAGAATGGCACGGATGTAGCCCCGTTGAGAAAGGCGGATGTTGGTTCCATCGCGTCGAATTTCGAAGCCCAGGCAGAGCTCCGCCGGTCCGAGATCTTTCAGTTTGAAAGACTCGGCAAGCCTCTTCTTGATTTGTCCCTCTCTCCGCAAGTCGTTTGTGAAGACCAAAATGTCATCGACATAGATGAGAACGAAGGTCAGCTTCCCCCGGTCTACATAAACGCAAGAGTCGGCGTTCGTAGGAGTCAGCCCGACGCCCCGCAGCACGCCATCCAACTCAGCGTGCCATTGTCGACCCGCCTGGCGCAGGCCGTATAGCGCCTTGTTGAGTCTGCATGCTATGTCGGTTCTCTTGACCTTCTGGAGCATGGATTGTGCTCGCCTCAGGATTGAATCGTCAGTCTCCCTCTCGATCATGGTCCGGAGCATCCTCTCCAACATGTCAGGCGGCTCCATGTGGATTTCAGCGTCCATTTTCCCATTTAAGTACGCCGTCTCGACGTCCAGCTGCGACACCCTGAGGTTGAACTTGGCGGCCAAAGCCATTAGCAGACGAAAAGAATCAAGCCGGGCAACCGGCGCAAACGTTTCGAGGAAATCGACGCCGTAACGCTGAGTGTAACCTTTCGCGACAACTCGCGCCTTTCTTCTATCCAAATCTCCGCTAGCGGTGTATTTATTTCTCAATACCGTGCGGCACTTGATGATCTTACCGTCCTTGGGTCTCGGTACAATGTCGAAAGTGTCGTTGATGATGAGACTCTTGATTTCTGCGTAGATCGCGTCGTGCCATTCAGCCTTCTCGGGCCCCGTAATGGCCTGGTGATACGGGACCTCGATGGCGGACATCGCCAACTCAGCGTCCTCCCACGTCGAAGAGTCCTCATCGCTGGAGTCATCCAGGTCCTCTGGCTCGTGTGCCGCAATGTCGGCAATGGGCACCATGTTGTGCTCCTTCTTCGGTCGGCCTGGTCGGCCGGTCATGACCTTGCGCGGCCTCCCAGGGCCCCGTCGCATCGGATGGTCGACAGCCTCCGGTTCTGTGGGCGGCGCAGGTTGCGGCGCACCATCGCCGCGCATCTCGACGTTGATCGGTGGAACTTCACCGTGCACAATCGGGGGGTTGAGCTGTCCCTCAGTTTCTTGCCGGTCCGCAGGTTTTGGCTTGTTACTGGGACCGATCTCCGTTTCGCGCACCTCGGAGTCGTCCGAACTATCTGAAACAGATGGTGGTTCGCCACACTCTCTGAGAGCTGACTCCCGAGTTCCCCCTTTTAAAAGGAATTCGGTGGAGAATTTGACGTCCCGCGTCACTAGGACCCTCCGCTGCGACGGTGCCCAAACTCGATACGCTTTTGAAGTATCGGAGTATCCGACGAGAGCTCCCGTGATCCCCTTTGGCAAGAGTTTATTCTTGCCGGGAGTCTTGTCTAGGACAAACGTCTTGACACCAAACGTCTGCAAGTGGTTTAAATCCGGACGTCTCCCGTTCCACATCTCGTAGGGGGTCCTGGTTCCCAGTATTTTCGTCACACAGCGATTCCTCACATGGTTTGCTGACGCGACTGCTTCGGCCCAAAATGACTTGGGTAGTCCCGATTCATCGAGCATGCAGCGGGCAGTCTCGACCAGCGTTCTGTTCTTGCGCTCCGCGACGCCGTTCTGCTGCGGCGTGTACGGCGCGGTTAGTCTGCGCTGAATTCCAGCATTCTTCAGGATATTGTCCATCTCCGAATTGCAGAACTCTCCTCCATTGTCCGACTGGAGAGCCTTTATCTTCGTACCGGTTTGTGTTTCTACGTTGTTCTTGTACTCCAAGAACTTTGAGGTTACCTCCGATTTTTGTTTGAGAAAGTAAACCGCCGTCCAACGACTGTGGTCGTCAGTAAACGTCAAAAAGTATCGAGCTCCCCCTGACGAAATCGTTGGCATGGGTCCACACACGTCCGCATGGACTATTTCGAGCAGGACTGATGAGGCTTTTTCGCGCTTGGAGAAAGGAACGCGAGAAATCTTACCGAGCGCGCAGACATCACAGAAGGGCAGGACGTCGTCAGTCCTGAAGTTCAATCCGGTCGCGGATGCCTTTCGTCGCATCAGTGACATGTCGCTCCAGTTCAGGTGGCCGAGCCGCTGGTGCCATTCCCTGGAGCTTCCCTGCGCATGGCTGGAAACCGCACACGTCTCCTCGCGTCCCTCGCGCAGGCAGAACAAATCGCCCTCGCGGTCAGCAATCAGTCGAAGGTCCCCGTTGGCATCATTTACGTAGGCACGCTTTTTAGTGAATAAAACTTCGTAGCCTTTGTCGACTATTTTCGCGACCGACATCAGATTAGTTCGGAGATCCGGAACACACAACGCGTTACACAGCGTGATCGGTCTGTCATGTTTACCGTTCGAAGCAATTATACGCACATCACCCTTGGCTGTCACTTTCGCGGTCGCGTCGTTAGCCAATCTTACACCCTTGTCGGTTGTGTGTGATTGCGTAAAAAGTCCCGGATCCTTGCACAAATGCGACGTGCATCCGCTGTCGATGCACCACTTTTGGTCGATCACGGAATTGCATGCGTGGTTCGCGGAGATTTTCGCGTTTTGTTCCGCACAAGAGAGTTCACCCGCAAAATAAGAGTCATTTGCAACGTTGGCACTTTGTGTGTCCTTCTTGGCACTTTGTGTGTCCTTCTTTGTACTGTGCGTGTCCCTTTTTCGTTTAAAACAGTCCGCAGCCTTGTGCCCCTTTTTCTTGCAGTAGTTGCACTTTATTCTTGATCCGCTCGAGGCAGCATTGTCGTCGTCTTGTCGGCTGACGCTGGTGGCGCCATCCGATTTAGCTTTGCCACGATTCCGCTTCACGAACATGGCGCTTGCACTTGTCTCAGCCGCCCTATGCACTTTGCCGTCATGCTCCTCGATGATTTTGATCATCAATGCCTCGATGTCCGGCAAAGTATCGCGAGATTTGATCGCGCAGCAGAAATTATCGAAGCTATTTGGCAGGCTGTGGAGTAACATCACAGAAAGCAAGTCGCCGTTGATTTCGATTTCCATGGCCCCCAGTTTGTCGACGACGTCCATGAATTTAGACAGATGATCTCTGACGTCGTCACCCTCGAGCATCTTTTTGGACAGCAATTGTTCCAGAAGTGTAGCTTTCCTCATAGGTCCTTGGGATGCGTAAACCGATTTCAGTTTGTCCCACACTTCTTTGGATGTTTCACAATTTCGAAGATGTCTGAGCTGCGAAGGGCTCATGGACAGGATTAGATCGGATTTCGCCTTGCGGTCCTCTGTCGTCCATTTTTCGAGCGCGGCCCTCGTTGCGGCAAGTTCGTTGTTGCTGCCGGTCACGACAGGTTTCGGAACGTCACCGGCGACGTATTGCCACGCATCGTTCTTGATTAAAATTGCCTCGACTTGGATTCGCCATGTGTCGTAGTTCTCCTTTGTCAGAAGCTCGATGCGCGTCGAATTGACGGTAGTAGTCGCCATTTGTAAATCGTTCGCACGTTTTAGCAATCGTCTTCACCAAAAAAAAAAATTGGCGGTGTCGTCACGCGTCGAACACACGACACACGAAACCACGAAAACACGCTTTTCGCAATATTTATCGTTCACTGCGCTAGCAGGCGCTCGCCGATTTTCGCCGTACACACTGGTGTGTGCCCGACACTGAGCGGCACAACGGAACCGAAATCGACTGCGTCGTTCGCTCGCGATCGCGTGGCCACGTGCCTCGTCGGCGGTTAAACTCGCGGCGAATATTTACTTGACTTCCTCTCTCGCGATACCTGGGCCCATAACCTGTTAGAGTTAGGCAGGTCGGGTGAGGAGAGAAGTACGCGTGTTAGCTTTAAACGTATATAATGTTAGAAATTCCTATACAAGAGGTAAAACGATGGAGCGCACAGTACACGCGTGTCGCGACAGAATGGTTAGTTGATCGAACCAGAGGGCGCTGTCGGTCGACAGCAAGGCAGCGTTTCCACGACTGCAGGTGCGTCCGCAATGCATGTTGCTCTATCTCCAACAAAAAGTATTATTTTTTTATTTCAAAAATGTTTTTTAATTTTTTTTTTAATTTTTAATTTTTTTAATATTTAAAATTTTTTTAAATTTTCTTATAATTTTTTTTAATTTTTTAAATTTTTTTAATTTTTTTTTTAAATTTTCTTTTATTTGTTTTGAATTTTTGAAAATTTTTCTAAATTTTTGTTTAATTTATTTAAAAGTATTATTTTTTATTTCAAAAATGTTTTTTAATTTTTTTTAATTTTTTTTAATTTTTTTTAATTTTTTTTTCTTTTTTTTAATTTTTTTTTAATTTTTCATTTTTTTAAAATTTTTTTTTAAATTATAATTTTTTTATTTCAAAAAATGTTTTTTAATTTTTTTAAAATTTTTTTTCTTTTATTTTAATTTTTTAATTTTTTAAATTTTTTATTTTTTTTTTTAAATTTTCTTATAATTTTTTTTTAATTTTTTAAAAAATTTTTAAATTTTTTAAAAAATTTCTTTGCTTTATTTTTATTTAAATTTTTTAAAAAATTAAAAACAAATTTTTTAAGTTTGTTTCAATTTTTTAACAAAATTAAAAAAAATTATTTATTTATTAATTTTTTTCTATACTTTTTAATTTTTTTAATTTTTTTAATTTTTAAAATTTTTTTTATATTTTTTTTAATTTTTGAAAATTTTTCTAAAATTGTTTTTAATTTTTTAAAAATTATTATTTTTTATTTCAAAAATGTTTTTTAATTTTTTTAAATTTTTTTTTAATTTTTATTTTTTTTAAATTTTTTTTTTAATTTTTAAAATTTTCTTAAAACTTTTTTTTTAATTTTTTAAACAAAATTTTTTAATTTTTTTAAAATTTCAAATTTTTTTTAAAATTATAATTTTTTTATTTCAAAAATGTTTTTTAATTTTTTTTAATTTTTTTTAAATTTTTAAATTTTTTTTAGAATTTTTTTATATTTTTTTTTAATTTTTAAATTTTTTTTAATTTGTTAAAATTTTTTTAAAAATTTAAAAAAAAAAATTTTTAATTTTTTTTTAATTTTTTTTAATTTTTTAAATAAAAATTTTTTAATTTTTATTTTAATTTTTTTTTTAATTTGTAATTTTTTTTTAATTTTTGAAAATTTTCTTAAAACTTTTTTTTTAATTTTTTAAACAAATTTTTTTAATTTTTTAAATTTTTTTTTTAAATTTTTTAAAATTTTTTAATTTTTTTTTAAATTATAATTTTTTTATTTCAAAAATGTTTTTTAATTTTTTTTTAAATTTTTAAAAAATTTTTATTTAAATTTTTATCTTAATTTTTTTTAATGTTTAAATTTTTTAAAATTTTTTTAAACTTATTTATATTTTTTAATTTTTTTAATTTTTTTAATTTTTTTTTAATTTTTAAAATTTTCTTAAAACTTTTTTTTTAATTTTTTAAACAAAATTTTTTAATTTTTTAAAATTTTCTTATAATTTTTTTTTTAATTTTTAAATATTTTTTTATTTTTTTTTTAATCCTGGAAAATTTTTCTAATTTTTTTTTAAATTTATTTAAAAGTATTTTCTTTTATTTCAAAAATGTTTTTTAATTTTTTTTCTTTTTTTTAATTTTTTTTTAATTTTTAAAATTTTCTTAAAACTTTTTTTTTAATTTTTTAAAAAAAAATTTTAATTTTTTTTAAATTTTTAAAATTTTTTAAATTTTTTTTCAAAATTATAATTTTTTATTTAAAAAAATGTTTTTTAATTTTTTAAAATTTTTTTTTATTTTAATTTTTTAATTTGTTTAATTTTTTAATTTTTTTTTAATTTTTAAAAAAAAATTTAAATTTTTATTTTATTTTTTTTAATTTTAAAAAAAAATTTTTAATTTTTATTTTAATTTTTTTTTAATTTTTAAATTTTTTTTAAAATTATTTATATTTTTTAATTTTTTAAATTTTTTAAATTTTTTTAATTTTTAAATTTTTTTTTAATTTTTAAATTTTTTTTTTAATTTTAAAATTATTTTTTTTAATTTTTAAAATTTTTTATTATTATTTTTTTAATTTTTGAAAATGTTTCTAATTTTTTTTTTAATTTTTTTAAAAGTATAATTTTTTTGTTTCAAAAATGTTTTTTAAAATTTTTTTTTGATTTTTTTTAATTTTTAAAAAAAATTTTTTAAAATTTTTTTTTTTTAAATTATTTATATTTTTTAATTTTTTAAATTTTTTTAATTGTTTTAATTTTTAATTTTTTTTTTAATTTTTAAATTTTTTTTTAATTTTTAAAATTTTTTTAATTTTAAAATTATGTTTTTTAATTTTAAATTTTTTTTTATTTTTTTTTTAATTTTTGAAAATTTTTCTAAATTTTTTTTAAATTTATTTAAAAGTATTTTTTTATTTCAAGAATGTTTTTTAATTTTTTAAAAATTTTTTTTCTTTTTTTTAATTTTTTTTTTTTAAAATTTCTTAAAACTTTTTTTTTAATTTTTTAAACAAATTTTTTTAATTTTTTCAAATTTTTTTTTAAATTTTTTAAAATTTTTTTAATTTTTTTAAAAATTTCTTTGCTTTATTTTTATTTAAATTTTTTAAAAATTAAATTTTTTTTAAAATTTGTTTTAATTTTTTAACAAAATTAAAAAAAATTATTTATTTTTTAATTTTTTTTCTATATTCTTTAATTTTTTTAATTTTTAAAATTTTTTTATTTTTTTTAATTTTTTTAAATTTTTTTAAATTTTTTTTTAAATTTTTAAAAAAATTTTATTTAAATTTTTATTTTAATTTTTTTTAATGTTTAAATTTTTTTTAAATTTTTTTAAAATTATTTACATTTTTTAATTTTTAAAATTTTCTTAAAACTTTTTTTTAATTTTTTAAACAAAATTTTTTAATTTTTTTAAATTTTCATATAATTTTTTTTTAATTTTTAAAATTTTTTAATTTTTTTTTTAAATTTTTAAAAAAAATTTATTTAAATTTTTATTTTATTTTTTTTTAATTTTTTTTAAATTATTTACATTTTTTTAATTTTTTAATTTTTAAAAATCTTTTTTAATTTTTAAAATTTTTTTTATTTATTTTTTAATCTTTGAAAATTTTTCTAAATTTTTTTTTTAATTTTTTTAAAAGTATTATTTTTTTATTTCAAAAATGTTCTTTAATTTTTAAAATTTTCTTAAAACTTTTTTTTTAATTTTTTAAACAATTTTTTGTAATTTTTTTAAAAATTTTTTTTTAATTTTTAAATTTTTTTTATTTTTTTTTAATCCTTGAAAATTTTTCTAATTTTTTTTAAATTTATTTAAAAGTATTTTTTTATTGCAAAAATGTTTTTTAATTTTTTTTTAATTTTTTTTTAATTTTTAAATTTTTAAAATTTTTTTTTTAAATTATTTATAGATTTTAATTTTTTTAATTTTTTTAATTTTTTTAATTTTTAAATTTTTTTTTTAATTTTTAAAAAATTTTTATTTAAATTTTTATTTTAATTTTTTTTAATTTTTAAATTTTTTTAAATTTTTTTTAAAATTATTTATAGATTTTAATTTTTTTAATTTTTTTAATTTTTAAAATTTTTTTTTAATTTTTAAATTTTTTTTTTTAATTTTTAAAATTTTTCTATTTTTTTTTAAATTTATTTAAAAGTATTTTTTTTATTGCAAAAATGTTTTTTAATTTTTTTTTAATTTTTTTTTCTTTTTTTTAATTTTTTTTTAATTTTTAAAATTTTCTTAAACCTTTTTTTTAATTTTTTAAACAAAATATTTTAATTTTTTTTAAATTTTTAAAATTTTAAAAAATATTTTTTTTAATTTTTTAAAATATTTTTAAATTTTTTAAAAAATTTCTTTGCTTTATTTTTATTTAAATTTTTAAAAAAATTTAAATTTTGTTTTAAATTTGTTTCAATTTTTAACAAAATTAAAAAGAAATTATTTATTTTTTAATTTTTTTTCTATATTTTTTTATTTTTTAAATTTTTTTAATTTTTAAATTTTTTTTTATTTTTTTTTTAATTTTTGAAAATTTTTCTAAAATTTTTTTTAATTTTTTTAAAAGTATTATTTTTTTATTTCAAAAATGTTTTTTATTTTTTTTTAAATTTTTATATTTTTTTAAAAATTTTCTTATAATTTTTTTAAATTTTTTTAATTTTTTAATTTTTAAATTTTTTTTTTTAATTTTTAAATTTTTTTTTATTTTTTTTTTAATCCTTGAAAATTTTTCTAAATTTTTTTTTTAATTTATTTAAAAGTATTTTCTTTTATTTCAAAAATGTTTTTTAATTTTTTTTAAATTTTTTTTTCTTTTATTAAATTTTTTTAATTTTTAAAATTTTCTTAAAACTTTTTTTTTAATTTTTTAAAAAAAAATTTAATTTTTTTAAAAAAAATTTTAATTTTTTTAAAATTTTTTAAAATTTTTTAATTTGTTTTTAAATTATAATTTTTTTATTTCAAAAAATGTTTTTTAATTTTTTTTCTTTTATTTTAATTTTTTTAATTTTCTTAAAACTTTTTTTTAATTTTTTAAACAAAATTTTTTAATTTTTTTTAAATTTTTAAAATTTTAAAAAATTTTTTTTAATTTTTAAAATATTTTTAAATTTTTTAAAAAATTTCTTTGCTTTATTTTTATTTAAATTTTTTAAAAAATTAAATTTTTTTTAAAATTTGTTTTAATTTTTTAACAAAATTAAAAAAAATTATTTATTTTTTAATTTTTTTTCTATATTCTTTAATTTTTTTAATTTTTAAAATTTTTTTTATTTTTTTTTAATTTTTTTTAAATTTTTTTAAAATTTTTTTTTAAATTTTTAAAAAATTTTTATTTAAATTTTTATTTTAATTTTTTTTAATGTTTAAATTTTTTTTAAATTTTTTTAAAATTATTTATATTTTTTAATTTTTTTAATTTTTTTTAATTTTTTTTTAATTTTTAAAATTTTCTTAAAACTTTTTTTTTAATTTTTTAAACAAAATTTTTTAATTTTTTTAAATTTTCATATAATTTTTTTTTAATTTTTAAAATTTTTTTAATTTTTTTTTTAAATTTTTAAAAAAAATTTATTTAAATTTTTATTTTATTTTTTTTAATTTTTTTAATTTTTTTTAAATTATTTACATTTTTTTAATTTTTTTAATTTTTAAAAATCTTTTTTAATTTTTAAAATTTTTTTTATTTATTTTTTAATCTTTGAAAATTTTTCTAAATTTTTTTTTTAATTTTTTTAAAAGTATTATTTTTTTATTTCAAAAATGTTCTTTAATTTTTAAAATTTTCTTAAAACTTTTTTTTTAATTTTTTAAACAATTTTTTGTAATTTTTTTAAAAAAATTTTTTTAATTTTTAAATTTTTTTTATTTTTTTTTAATCCTTGAAAATTTTTCTAATTTTTTTTTAAATTTATTTAAAAGTATTTTTTTATTGCAAAAATGTTTTTTAATTTTTTTTTAATTTTTTTAAAATTTTTTTTTCTTTTTTTTAATTTTCTTTAATTTTTAAAATTTTCTTAAAACTTTTTTTTAATTTTTTAAACAAAATTTTTAAATTTTTTTTAAATTTTTAAAATTTTAAAAAAAATTTTTTTTAATTTTTTAAAATATTTTAAAATTTTTTAAAAAATTTCTTTGCTTTATTTTTATTTAAATTTTTAAAAAAATTAAAATTTTGTTTTAAATTTGTTTCAATTTTTAACAAAATTAAAAAGAAATTATTTATTTTTTAATTTTTTTTCTATATTTTTTTATTTTTTAAATTTTTTTAATTTTTAAATTTTTTTTTTAATTTTTGAAAATTTTTCTAAAATTGTTTTTAATTTTTTTAAAAGTATTATTTTTTATTTCAAAAATGTTTTCTAATTTTTAAAATTTTTTTTTAATTTTTATTTTTTTTTTAATTTTTTAAATTTTCTTAAAACTTTTTTTTTTAATTTTTTAAACAAAATTTTTTAATTTTTTTATAAATTTTTTAAAAATTTTTAAAAATACTTTAAAATTTTTTTAAAATTATAATTTTTTTATTTCAAAAAATGTTTTTTAATTTTTTTTTCTTTTATTTTAATTTTTTTAACTTTTTCAATTTTTTAATTTTTTTTTAAATTTTCTTATAATTTTTTTTAATTTTTAAAATTTAAAAAATTTTTTTTTTTAATTTTTAAAAATTTTTTTTTTAATTTATTTAAAAGTATTATTTTTTTATTTCAAAAATGTTTTTTAATTTTTTTTTTAATTTTTAATTTTTTTAATATTTAAAATTTTTTTAAATTTTCTTATAATTTTTTTTAATTTTTTAAATTTTTTTATTTTTTTTTTTAAATTTTCTTATAATTTTTTTTTAATTTTTTAAAAATTTTTTAAATTTTTTAAAAAATTTCTTTGCTTTATTTTTATTTAAATTTTTTAAAAAATTAAAAACAAATTTTTTAAGTTTGTTTCAATTTTTTAACAAAATTAAAAAAAATTATTTATTTATTAATTTTTTTCTATACTTTTTAATTTTTTTAATTTTTTTAATTTTTAAAATTTTTTTTATATTTTTTTAATTTTTGAAAATTTTTCTAAAATTGTTTTTAATTTTTTAAAAATTATTATTTTTTATTTCAAAAATGTTTTTTAATTTTTTTAAATTTTTTTTAATTTTTATTTTTTTTTAATTTTTTTTTTAATTTTTAAAATTTTCTTAAAACTTTTTTTTTAATTTTTTAAACAAAATTTTTTAATTTTTTTAAAATTTCAAATTTTTTTTAAAATTATAATTTTTTTATTTCAAAAATGTTTTTTAATTTTTTTTAATTTTTTTTAAATTTTTAATTTTTTTTTAGAATTTTTTTATATTTTTTTTTAATTTTTAATTTTTTTTTAATTTGTTAAAATTTTTTTAAAAATTTAAAAAAAAAAATTTTTAATTTTTTTAAAAATTTTTTTTTAATTTTTTAAATAAAAATTTTTTAATTTTTATTTTAATTTTTTTTTTAATTTGTAATTTTTTTTTAATTTTTGAAAATTTTCTTAAAACTTTTTTTTTAATTTTTTAAACAAATTTTTTTAATTTTTTAAATTTTTTTTTTAAATTTTTTAAAATTTTTTAATTTTTTTTTAAATTATAATTTTTTTATTTCAAAAATGTTTTTTAATTTTTTTTTAAATTTTTTTTAAATTTTTAAATTTTTTTTTAAATTTTCTTATAATTTTTTTTTAATTTTTAAAATTTTTTTTAAATTTTGTTTAAAATTTTTAAATTTTTTTTTAATTTTTAAATTTTTTTTTTTAAATTATAACTTTTTATTTCAAAAAATGTTTTTAATTTTTTTTAATTTTTTTCTTTTCTTTTAATTTTTTTATTTTTTTCAATTTTTAAATTTTTTTTTAAATTTTCTTATAATTTTTTTTAATTTTTCAATTTTTTAAAATTTTTTTTTTAAATTTTTAATTTTTTTTTAATTTTAAAATTATGTTTTTTAATTTTTAAAATTTTTTTAAATTTTTTTTTAATTTTTGAAAATTTTTCTATTTTTTTTAATTTTTTTAAAAGTATAATTTTATTATTTCAAAAATGTTTTTTAAATTTTTTTTTAATTTTTTTTTTAATTTTTAAAAAAAAAATTTTTAATTTTTATTTTAATTTTTTTTTTTTTTTTTTCAATTATTTATATTTTTTAATTTTTTAATTTTTTTAAATTTTTTTAATTTTTAAATTTTTTTTTAATCTTTAAATTTTTTTTTAATTTTTAAATTTTTTTCTTAATTTTAAATTTTTTTTTTAATTTTTAAAATTTTTTAAATTTTTATTTTAATTTTTTTTTAATTTTTAAAACTTTCTTAAAACTTTTTTTTTAATTTTTTTAAATTTTTTTAAAATTTTTTTTAATTTTTTTTTTAATTTTTAAAAAAAAAATTTTTTAATTTTTATTTTAAGTTTTTTTTAATTTGTAAATTTTTTTTTAATTTTTTAAAAAATTTTTTTAAATTTTTTAAAATTTTATAATTTTTTTAAAATTATAATTTTTTTATTTCAAAAATGTTTTTTAATTTTTTAAATTTTTTTTTTAATTTTTTTTTCTTTTTTTTAATTTTTTTTTAATTTTTCATTTTTTTTAAATTTTCGTATAATTTTTTTTAATTCTTAAAATTTTTTAAAAAATTTCTTTGCTTTATTTTTATTTAAATTTTTTAAAAAATTAAATTTTTTTTAAATTTGTTTCAATTTTTTAACAAAATTAAAAAAAATTTATTTATTTTTTAATTTTTTTTCTATATTTTTTAATTTTTTTAATTTTTTTAATTTTTAAATTTTTTTTTTAATTTTTGAAAATTTTTCTAAATTTTTTTTAAATTTTTTTAAAAGTATTATTTTTTTATTTCAAAATTGTTTTTTAATTTTTTTTTAATTTTTTCAAATTTTTAACAAAACTAAAAAAAATATTTATTTTTTAATTTTTTTTCTATATTTTTTAATTTTTTTATTTTGTTTAATTTTTAATTTTTTTTTTAATTTTTGAAAATATTTCTAATTTTTTTTTTAATTTTTTTAAAAGTATTATTTTTTTATTTCAAAAATGTTTTTTAATTTTTTCAAATTTTTAAATTTTTTTTTAAATTTTCTTATAATTTTTTTTTAATTTTTAAATTTTTTAAAATTTTTTTTTAAATTATTTATATTTTTAATTTTTTTAAATTTTTTTAATTTTTTTAATTTTTAAATTTTTTTTTTAATTTTTAATTTTTTTTTAATTTTTTTTTTAAATTATAATTTTTTTATTTCAAAAAATGTTTTTTAATTTTTTTAAAATTTTTTTTCTTTTATTTTAATTTTTTAATTTTTTTAATTTTTTAAATTTTTTTTTAAATTTTCTTATTATTTTTTTTTAATTTTTTAAATTTTTTTAAAATTTTCTTATAATTTTTTTTTAATTTTTAAAATTTTTTAAAATTTTTTTTTTTAATTTTTGAAAATTTTTCTATTTTTTTTAAATTTTTTTAAATGTATAATTTTTTGTTTCAAAAATGTTTTTTAAATTTTTTTTTTAATTTTTTTTAAATTTTTAAAAAAAAATTTTTTAAAAAAAAATTTTTTAAAATTTTTATTTTATTTTTGTTTAATTTTTAAAACTTTCTTAAAATTTTTTTTTATAATTTTTTAAACAAAATTTTTTAATTTTTTAAAATTTTTTTTAATTTTTTTTAAATTTTTTTTTAATTTTTTGTGACGTCCCACTATTTTTCGCGCAGTCGTAATTAGAGTCTTCCCCACAAATAACTCCAAATCTTCGCCAAAATCCCTCGAATTCAAATCTTACCCCTTTTTCCCAACTACCGACCACCTTGACGATATACCTTAGCGGTCCCTATCTCAAGATGATCTACTACGAAATCCCCTTCCCTCTACGCCCTACGAGGCACGATCTCCTCCCTCACCTTCAAAGTCTAAACAAGTCCCTCGTCCCAAAAACCCTCTTACATCGAGACTACGTCTCACGACCTCCCTACGACCCACCGAGTCAAAGCCACTCTTACCCCGTTCCAATCAAAACACGCAAACCACATGTAACTAGTTTGAGTCCCCCTTCTCGAGCGCCCCTCATAAAAACCCCGGAAATAATATTGCGAAGTCCTTTTCGAATGCCCTTTATAAAAAACCCGGAAGTCTTATTGCGACGCATATTTCGTGCATGAGTCACGGTGCATACCGCGCACACCCCTCATACCTAAACACTGTATAAATACAAGGGCCCCAGAGGCCGTAGCACTCTTCTTCTACGGACTCTTCTTCTACGGACTCTTCTTCTACGGAAAGCTCTTCCATAGAGACAGTTCAACGAAAGTAACAATTTAACTAACGTGCATTAAATTCAGTGCAACTACTCTCGACGAGAGATTCACTTTCGACAACAACTGTGAGCAATTAATGTTACTTATTATAACACTGCATATCATCGCCATTTATATTACACTTTCTTGCTTATGCTTTTCTTATTATTGCTTATCGTTTATATCATCTTAACATTCCTAACGCTTATTGCTTTTCATATTCTTGTCTATTGCTAATACTCGCATATTTCATGTTCATCTATATATTGCTATTGTTTACCATTTATATAAATGTTTTGTGCTAATGCTCAACGTCCCACGCATTATTATAATATTACCACATATGCTTTGAACTGAATAAACGTTCTTATTCTAAATAACGCTTCGAATTATTGTAGTGATCCTTCGGTTACGGAATTACCGAATCATAACAAGCCACTGCAACAGCTGATCTCGGTTCGCGAACTCCGGGATTTCTTACAGTGTTTACAAGGCTTACTTTCGTATAGGCCTTGTACGACCATACCGTTACCTCTATTATAAAGAAATATAACGCGAGGTTTCTTATATTAATGCAACGGTAAATCCAATTATCAGGACTTTAAATACCCATGCTTGTGTCTAACGGGTGTCACTCTGGTGCTTGATTACTGCTTTACCTTCCCTGGTTGCTTGCGCCGCGAAACTTGTTTTCGTGCCTAACTCCCATCGTGCCTAGTGCCGCGAAACCTGTTTTCGTGCCTAACTCCCATCGTTCCTAGTGCCGCGAAACTTGTTTTCGTGCCTAACTCCTGCCTCACTTTGTGCCGCGAAACTAGTTTTCGTGCCAAAGTCCTATCCTGCTTAGTGCCGCGAAG
>NW_027486752.1:0-20310 GCF_050908995.1 Andrena cerasifolii | reverse complement strand
AAACGAGTAAAATTAGTAAAACGAGTAAAACGAGTAAAACGAGTAAAACGAGTAAAGCGAGTAAAGCGATTAAAACGAGTAAAAGGAGTAAAAGGAGTAAAACGAGTAAAACGAGTAAAGCGAGTAAAACGTGTAAAACGAGTAAAACGAGTAAAACGGGTAAAACGAGTAAAACGAGTAAAACGAGTAAAACGAGTAAAACGAGTAAAACGAGTAAAACGAGTAAAACGAGTAAAACTAGTAAAACGAGTAAAACGAGTAAAACGAGTAAAACGAGTATAACGAGTAAAACGAGTATAACGAGTAAAACGAGTAAAACCAGTAAAACGAGTAAAACGAGTAAAACGAGTAAAACGAGGAAAACGAGTAAAACGAGTAAAACGAGTAAAACGAGTAAAACGAGTAAAACCAGTAAAACGAGCAAAACGAGCAAAACGAGCAAAACTAGTAAAACGAGTAAAACGAGTAAACCGAGTAAAACGAGTAAAACGAGTAGAACGAGTAAAACGAGTAAAACGAGTGAAACGAGTAAAACGAGTGAAACGAGTAAAACGAGTAAAACGAGTAAATCGAGTAAAACGAGTAAAACGAGTAAAACGAGTAAAACGAGTAAAACGAGTAAAACGAGTAAAATTAGTAAAACGAGTGAAACGAGTAAAACGAGTGAAACGAGTAAAACGAGTAAAACGAGTAAAACGAGTAAAACGATTAAAACGAGTAAAACGAGTAAAACGAGTAAAACGAGTAAAACGAGTAAAACGAGTAAAACGAGTAAAACGAGTAAAACGAGTAAAACGAGTAAAACGAGTAAAACGAGTAAAACGAGTAAAACGAGTAAAACGAGTAAAACGAGTAAAACGAGTAAAACGAGTAAAACGAGTAAAACGAGTAAAACGAGTAAAACGAGTAAAACGAGTAAAACGAGTAAAATTAGTAAAACGAGTGAAACGAGTAAAACGAGTGAAACGAGTAAAACGAGTAATACGAGTAATACGAGTAAAACGAGTAAAACGAGTAAAACGAGTAAAACGAGTAAAACGAGTAAAACGAGTAAAATTAGTAAAACGAGTAAAACGAGTAAAACGAGTAAAACGAGTAAAACGAGTAAAACGAGTAAAACGAGTAAAACGAGTAAAACGAGTAAAAACGAGTAAAACGAGTAAAACGAGTAAAACGAGTAAAACGAGTAAAACGAGTAAAACGAGTAAAACGAGTAAAACGAGTAAAACGAGTAAAACGAGTAAAAACGAGTAAAACGAGTAAAACGAGTAAAACGAGTAAAACGAGTGAAACGAGTAAAACGAGTGAAACGAGTAAAACGAGTAAAACGAGTAAATCGAGTAAAACGAGTAAAACGAGTAAAACCAGTAAAACGAGCAAAACGAGCAAAACGAGCAAAACTAGTAAAACGAGTAAAACGAGTAAACCGAGTAAACCGAGTAAAACGAGTAAAACGAGTAGAACGAGTAAAACGAGTAAAACGAGTAAAACGAGTGAAACGAGTAAAACGAGTGAAACGAGTAAAACGAGTAAAACGAGTAAATCGAGTAAAACGAGTAAAACGAGTAAAACGAGTAAAACGAGTAAAAGTAGTAAAACGAGTGAAACGAGTAAAACGAGTGAAACGAGTAAAACGAGTAAAACGAGTAGAACGAGTAAAACGAGTAAAACGAGTCAAACGAGTAAAACGAGTAAAACGAGTAAAACGAGTAAAACGAGTAAAACGAGTAAAACGAGTAAAACGAGTAAAACGAGTAAAACGAGTAAAACGAGTGAAACGAGTAAAACGAGTGAAACGAGTAAAACGAGTAATACGAGTAATACGAGTAAAACGAGTAAAACGCGTAAAACGAGTAAAACGAGTAAAACGAGTAAAGCGATTAAAACGAGTAAAACGAGTAAAACGAGTAAAACGAGTAAAACGAGTAAAACGAGTAAAACGAGTAAAACGAGTAAAACGAGTAAAACGAGTAAAACGAGTAAAACGAGTAAAACGAGTAAAACGAGTAAAACGAGTAAAACGAGTAAAACGAGTAAAACGAGTAAAACGAGTAAAACGAGTAAAACGAGTAAAACTAGTAAAACGAGTAAAACGAGTAAAACGAGTAAAACGAGTATAACGAGTAAAACGAGTAAAACGAGTAAAACGAGTAAAACGAGTAAAACGAGTAAAACGAGTAAAACGAGTAAAACGAGTAAAACGAGTAAAACGAGTAAAACGAGTAAAACGAGTAAAACGAGTAAAACGAGTAAAACGAGTAAAACGAGTAAAACGAGTAAAACGAGTAAAACGAGTAAAACGAGTAAAACGAGTAAAACGAGTAAAACGAGTAAAACGAGTAAAACGAGTAAAACGAGTAAAACGAGTATAAACGAGTATAACGAGTAAAACGAGTAAAACGAGTAAAACGAGTAAAACGAGTAAAACGAGTAAAACGAGTAAAACGAGTAAAACGAGTAAAACGAGTAAAACGAGTAAAACGAGTAAAACGAGTAAAACGGGTAAAACGAGTAAAACGAGTAAAACGAGTAAAACGAGTAAAACGAGTAAAACGAGTAAAACGAGTAAAACGAGTAAAACGAGTAAAACCAGTAAAACCAGTAAAACGAGCAAAACGAGCAAAACTAGTAAAACGAGTAAAACGAGTAAACCGAGTAAAACGAGTAAAACGAGTAGAACGAGTAAAACGAGTAAAACGAGTAAAACGAGTAAAACGAGTAAAACGAGTGAAACGAGTAAAACGAGTGAAACGAGTAAAACGAGTAAAACGAGTAAATCGAGTAAAACGAGTAAAACGAGTAAAACGAGTAAAACGAGTAAAAGTAGTAAAACGAGTGAAACGAGTAAAACGAGTGAAACGAGTAAAACGAGTAAAACGAGTAGAACGAGTAAAACGAGTAAAACGAGTAAAACGAGTAAAACGAGTAAAACGAGTAAAACGAGTAAAACGAGTAAAACGAGTAAAACGAGTAAAACGAGTAAAACGAGTGAAACGAGTGAAACGAGTAAAACGAGTGAAACGAGTAAAACGAGTAATACGAGTAATACGAGTAAAACGAGTAAAACGCGTAAAACGAGTAAAACGAGTAATACGAGTAAAACGAGTAAAACGAGTAAAGCGATTAAAACGAGTAAAACGAGTAAAACGAGTAAAACGAGTAAAACGAGTAAAACGAGTAAAACGAGTAAAACGAGTAAAACGAGTAAAACGAGTAAAACGAGTAAAACGAGTAAAACGAGTAAAACGAGTAAAACAAGTAAAACGAGTAAAACGAGTAAAACGAGTAAAACGAGTAAAACGAGTAAAACGAGTAAAACGAGTAAAACGAGTAAAACGAGTAAAACGAGTAAAACTAGTAAAACGAGTAAAACGAGTAAAACGAGTAAAACGAATAAAACGAGTATAACGAGTAAAACGAGTAAAACGAGTAAAACGAGTAAAACGAGTAAAACGAGTAAAACGAGTAAAACGAGTAAAACGAGTAAAACGAGTAAAACGAGTAAAACGAGTAAAACGAGTAAAACGAGTAAAACGAGTAAAACGAGTAAAACGAGTAAAACTAGTAAAACGAGTAAAACGAGTAAAACGAGTAAAACGAGTAAAACGAGTAAAACGAGTAAAACGAGTAAAACGAGTAAAACGAGTAAAACGAGTAAAACGAGTAAAACGAGTAAAACGAGTAAAACGAGTAAAACGAGTAAAACGAGTAAAACGAGTAAAACGAGTAAAACGAGTAAAACGAGTAAAACGAGTAAAACGAGTAAAACGAGTAAAACGAGTAAAACGAGTAAAACGAGTAAAACGAGTAAAACGAGTAAAACGAGTAAAACGAGTAAAACGAGTAAAACGAGTAAAACGAGTAAAACGAGTAAAACGAGTATAACGAGTATAACGAGTAAAACGAGTAAAACGAGTAAAACGAGTAAAACGAGTAAAACGAGTAAAACGAGTAAAACGAGTAAAACGAGTAAAACGAGTAAAACGAGTAAAACGAGTAAAACGAGTAAAACGGGTAAAACGAGTAAAACGAGTAAAACGAGTAAAACGAGTAAAACGAGTAAAACGAGTAAAACGAGTAAAACGAGTAAAACGAGTAAAACGAGTAAAACTAGTAAAACTAGTAAAACGAGTAAAACGAGTAAAACGAGTAAAACGAGTAAAACGAGTAAAACGAGTATAACGAGTAAAACGAGTAAAACCAGTAAAACGAGTAAAACGAGTAAAACGAGTAAAACGAGTAAAACGAGTAAAACGAGTAAAACGAGTAAAACGGGTAAAACGAGTAAAACGAGTAAAACGAGTAAAACGAGTAAAACGAGTAAAGCGATTAAAACGAGTAAAACGAGTAAAACGAGTAAAACGAGTAAAACGAATAAAACGAGTAAAACGAGTAAAATTAGTAAAACGAGTAAAACGAGTAAAACGAGTAAAACGAGTAAATTAGTAAAACGAGTAAAACGAGTAAAACGAGTAAAACGAGTAAAACGAGTATAACGAGTAAAACCAGTAAAACGAGTAAAACGAGTAAAACGAGTAAAACGAGTAAAACGAGTAAAACGAGTAAAACGAGTAAAACGAGTAAAACGAGTAAAACGAGTAAAACGAGTAAAACGAGTAAAACGAGTAAAACGAGTAAAACGAGTAAAACGAGTAAAACGAGTAAAACGAGTAAAACGAGTAAAACGAGTAAAACGAGTAAAACGAGTAAAACGAGTAAAACGAGTAAAACGAGTAAAACGAGTAAAACGAGTAAAACGAGTAAAACGAGTAAAACGGGTAAATCGAGTAAAACGAGTAAAACGAGTAAAACGAGTAAAGCGATTAAAACGAGTAAAACGAGTAAAACGAGTAAAATTAGTAAAACGAGTAAAACGAGTAAAACGAGTAAAACGAGTAAAGCGAGTAAAGCGATTAAACGAGTAAAAGGAGTAAAAGGAGTAAAACGAGTAAAACGAGTAAAGCGAGTAAAACGTGTAAAACGAGTAAAACGGGTAAAACGAGTAAAACGAGTAAAACGAGTAAAACGAGTAAAACGAGTAAAACGAGTAAAACGAGTAAAACTAGTAAAACGAGTAAAACGAGTAAAACGAGTAAAACGAGTATAACGAGTAAAACGAGTATAACGAGTAAAACGAGTAAAACCAGTAAAACGAGTAAAACGAGTAAAACGAGTAAAACGAGGAAAACGAGTAAAACGAGTAAAACGAGTAAAACGAGTAAAACGAGTAAAACCAGTAAAACGAGCAAAACGAGCAAAACGAGCAAAACTAGTAAAACGAGTAAAACGAGTAAACCGAGTAAAACGAGTAAAACGAGTAGAACGAGTAAAACGAGTAAAACGAGTAAAACGAGTAAAACGAGTAAAACGAGTAAAACGAGTAAAACGAGTGAAACGAGTAAAACGAGTGAAACGAGTAAAACGAGTAAAACGAGTAAATCGAGTAAAACGAGTAAAACGAGTAAAACGAGTAAAACGAGTAAAATTAGTAAAACGAGTGAAACGAGTAAAACGAGTGAAACGAGTAAAACGAGTAAAACGATTAAAACGAGTAAAACGAGTAAAACGAGTAAAACGAGTAAAACGAGTAAAACGAGTAAAACGAGTAAAACGAGTAAAACGAGTAAAACGAGTAAAACGAGTAAAACGAGTAAAACGAGTAAAACGAGTAAAACGAGTAAAACGAGTAAAACGAGTAAAACGAGTAAAACGAGTAAAACGAGTAAAACGAGTAAAACGAGTAAAACGAGTAAACGAGTAAAACGAGTAAAACGAGTAAAACGAGTAAAACGAGTAAAACGAGTAAAACGAGTAAAATTAGTAAAACGAGTGAAACGAGTAAAACGAGTGAAACGAGTAAAACGAGTAATACGAGTAATACGAGTAAAACGAGTAAAACGAGTAAAACGAGTAAAACGAGTAAAACGAGTAAAATTAGTAAAACGAGTAAAACGAGTAAAACGAGTAAAACGAGTAAAACGAGTATAACGAGTAAAACGAGTAAAACGAGTAAAACGAGTAAAACGAGTAAAACGAGTAAAACGAGTAAAACGAGTAAAACGAGTAAAACGAGTAAAACGAGTAAAACGAGTAAAACGAGTAAAACGAGTAAAACGAGTAAAACGAGTAAAACGAGTAAAACGAGTAAAACGATTATAACGAGTAAAACGAGTATAACGAGTAAAACGAGTAAAACGAGTAAAACGAGTAAAACGAGTAAAACGAGTAAAACGAGTAAAACGAGTAAAACGAGTAAAACGAGTAAAACGAGTAAAACGAGTAAAACGAGTAAAACGAGTAAAACGAGTAAAACGAGTAAACGGGTAAAACGAGTAAAACGAGTAAAACGAGTAAAACGAGTAAAACGAGTAAAGCGATTAAAACGAGTAAAACGAGTAAAATTAGTAAAACGAGTGAAACGAGTAAAACGAGTAAAACGAGTAAAACGAGTAAAACGAGTAAAACGAGTAAAACGAGTAAAACGAGTAAAACGAGTAAACTAGTAAAACGAGTAAAACGAGTAAAACGAGTAAAACGAGTATAACGAGTAAAACGAGTATAACGAGTAAAACGAGTAAAACCAGTAAAACGAGTAAAACGAGTAAAACGAGTGAAACGAGTAAAACGAGTGAAACGAGTAAAGCGAGTAAAGCGATTAAACGAGTAAAAGGAGTAAAACGAGTAAAACGAGTAAAGCGAGTAAAACGAGTAAAACGAGTAAAACGAGTAAACCGAGTAAAACGAGTAAAACGAGTAAAACGAGTAAAACGAGTAAAACGAGTAAAACGAGTAAAACGAGTAAAACGAGTAAAACTAGTAAAACGAGTAAAACGAGTAAAACGAGTAAAACGAGTATAACGAGTAAAACGAGTATAACGAGTATAACGAGTAAAACGAGTATAACGAGTAAAACGAGTAAAACCAGTAAACGAGTAAAACGAGTAAAACGAGTAAAATTAGTAAAACGAGTAAAACGAGTAAAACGAGTAAAACGAGTAAAACGAGTATAACGAGTAAAACGAGTAAAACGAGTAAAACGAGTAAAACGAGTAAAACGAGTAAAACGAGTAAAACGAGTAAAACGAGTAAAACGAGTAAAACGAGTAAAACGAGTAAAACGAGTAAAACGAGTAAAACGAGTAAAACGAGTAAAACGATTATAACGAGTAAAACGAGTATAACGAGTAAAACGAGTAAAACGAGTAAAACGAGTAAAACGAGTAAAACGAGTAAAACGAGTAAAACGAGTAAAACGAGTAAAACGAGTAAAACGAGTAAAACGAGTAAAACGAGTAAAACGAGTAAACGAGTAAAACTAGTAAAACGAGTAAAACGAGTAAAACGAGTAAAACGAGTATAACGAGTAAAACGAGTATAACGAGTATAACGAGTAAAACGAGTATAACGAGTAAAACGAGTAAAACCAGTAAAACGAGTAAAACGAGTAAAACGAGTAAAGCGAGTAAAACGAGTAAAAGGAGTAAAACGAGTAAAACGAGTAAAATTAGTAAAACGAGTGAAACGATTAAAACGATTAAAACGAGTAAAACGAGTAAAACGAGTAAAACGAGTAAAGCGAGTAAAGCGAGTAAAACGAGTAAAACGAGTAAAACGAGTAAAACGAGTAAACGAGTGAAACGAGTAAAACGAGTAAAACGAGTAAAACGAGTATAACGGGTAAAACGAGTATAACGAGTAAAACGAGTAAAACGAGTAAAACGAGTAAAACGAGTAAAACGAGTAAAACGAGTAAAACTAGTAAAACGAGTAAAACGAGTAAAACGAGTAAACGAATAAAACGAGTATAACGAGTAAAACGAGTAAAACGAGTAAAACGAGTAAAACGAGTAAAACGAGTAAAACGAGTAAAACGAGTAAAACGAGTAAAACGAGTAAAACGAGTAAAACGAGTAAAACGAGTAAAACGAGTAAACGAGTAAAACGAGTAAAACGAGTAAAACGAGTAAAACGAGTAAAACGAGTAAAACGAGTAAAACGAGTAAAACGAGTAAAACGAGTAAAACGAGTAAAACGAGTAAAACGAGTAAAACGAGTAAAACGAGTAAAACGAGTAAAACGAGTAAAACGAGTAAAACGAGTAAAACGGGTAAAACGAGTAAAACGAGTAAAACGAGTAAAACGAGTAAAACGAGTAAAACGAGTAAAACGAGTAAAACGAGTAAAACGAGTAAAACGAGTAAAACGAGTAAAACGAGTAAAACGAGTAAAACGAGTAAAACGAGTAAAACGAGTATAACGAGTAAAACGAGTAAAACCAGTAAAACGAGTAAAACGAGTAAAACGAGTAAAACGAGTATAACGAGTAAAACGAGTAAAACCAGTAAAACGAGTAAAACGAGTAAAACGAGTAAAACGAGGAAAACGAGTAAAACGAGTAAACCGAGTAAAACGAGTAAAACGAGTAGAACGAGTAAAACGAGTAAAACGAGTAAAACGAGTAAAACGAGTAAAACGAGTAAAACGAGTAAAACGAGTAAAACGAGTGAAACGAGTAAAACGAGTAAAACGAGTAAAACGAGTAAATCGAGTAAAACGAGTAAAACGAGTAAAACGAGTAAAACGAGTAAAATTAGTAAAACGAGTAAAACGAGTGAAACGAGTGAAACGAGTAAAACGAGTAAAACGAGTAAAACGAGTAAAACGAGTAAAACGATTAAAACGAGTAAAACGAGTAAAACGAGTAAAACGAGTAAAACGAGTAAAACGAGTAAAACGAGTAAAACGAGTAAAACGAGTAAAACGAGTAAAACGAGTAAAACGAGTAAAACGAGTAAAACGAGTAAAACGAGTAAAACGAGTAAAATTAGTAAAACGAGTGTGAAACGAGTGAAACGAGTAAAACGAGTAATACGAGTAATACGAGTAAAACGAGTAAAACGAGTAAAACGAGTAAAACGAGTAAAACGAGTAAAATTAGTAAAACGAGTAAAACGAGTAAAACGAGTAAACGAGTAAAACGAGTAAAACGAGTAAAACGAGTAAAACGAGTAAAACGAGTAAAACGAGTAAAACGAGTAAAACGAGTAAAACGAGTAAAGCGAGTAAAACGTGTAAAACGAGTAAAACGAGTAAAACGAGTAAAACGAGTAAAGCGAGTAAAGCGATTAAAACGAGTAAAACGAGTAAAACGAGTAAAACGAGTAAAACGAGTAAAACGAGTAAAACGAGTAAAACGAGTAAAACGAGTAAAACGAGTAAAACGAGTAAAACGAGTAAAACGAGTAAAACGAGTGAAACGAGTAAAACGAGTGAAACGAGTAAAACGAGTGAAACGAGTAAAACGAGTGAAACGAGTAAAACGAGTAAAACGAGTAAATCGAGTAAAACGAGTAAAACGAGTAAAACGAGTAAAACGAGTAAAACGAGTAAAACGAGTAAAACGAGTAAAACGAGTAAAACGAGTAAAACGAGTAAAACGAGTAAAACGAGTAAAACGAGTAAAACGAGTAAAACGAGTAAAACGAGTAAAACGAGTAAAACGAGTAAAACGAGTAAAACCAGTAAAACGAGTAAAACGAGTAAAACGAGTAAAACGAGTAAAACGAGTAAAACGAGTAAAACGAGTATAACGAGTAAAACGAGTAAAACGAGTAAAACGAGTAAAACGAGTAAAACGAGTAAAACGAGTAAAACGAGTAAAACGAGTAAAACGGGTAAAACGAGTAAAACAAGTAAAACGAGTAAAACGAGTAAAACGAGTAAAACGAGTAAAGCGATTAAAACGAGTAAAACGAGTAAAACGAGTAAAATTAGTAAAACGAGTGAAACGAGTAAAACGAGTAAAACGAGTAAAACGAGTAAAATTAGTAAAACGAGTAAAACGAGTAAAACGAGTAAAACGAGTAAAACGAGTAAAACGAGTAAAACGAGTAAAACGAGTAAAACGAGTAAAACGAGTAAAACGAGTAAAACGAGTAAAACGAGTAAAACGAGTAAAACGAGTAAAACGAGTAAAACGAGTAAAACGAGTAAAACGAGTAAAACGAGTAAAACGAGTAAAACGAGTAAAACGAGTAAAGCGAGTAAAGCGATTAAAACGAGTAAAACGAGTAAAACGAGTAAAACGAGTAAAACGAGTAAAACGAGTAAAACGAGTAAAACGAGTAAAACGAGTAAAACGAGTAAAACGAGTAAAACGAGTAAAACGAGTAAAACGAGTAAAACGAGTAAAACGAGTAAAACGAGTAAAACCAGTAAAACGAGTAAAACGAGTAAAACGAGTAAAACGAGTAAAACGAGTAAAACGAGTAAAACGAGTATAACGAGTAAAACGAGTAAAACGAGTAAAACGAGTAAAACGAGTAAAACGAGTAAAACGAGTAAAACGAGTAAAACGAGTAAAACGGGTAAAACGAGTAAAACAAGTAAAACGAGTAAAACGAGTAAAACGAGTAAAACGAGTAAAGCGATTAAAACGAGTAAAACGAGTAAAACGAGTAAAATTAGTAAAACGAGTGAAACGAGTAAAACGAGTGAAACGAGTGAAACGAGTAAAACGAGTGAAACGAGTAAAACGAGTAAAGCGATTAAAACGAGTAAAAGGAGTAAAACGAGTAAAACGAGTAAAACGAGTAAAACGAGTAAAACGAGTAAAACGAGTAAAACGAGTAAAACGAGTAAAACGAGTAAAACGAGTAAAACGAGTAAAACGAGTAAAACGAGTAAAACGAGTAAAACGAGTAAAACGAGTAAAACGAGTAAAACGAGTAAAACGGGTAAAACGAGTAAAACGAGTAAAACGAGTAAAACGAGTAAAACGAGTAAAGCGATTAAAACGAGTAAAACGAGTAAAACGAGTAAAATTAGTAAAACGAGTGAAACGAGTAAAACGAGTGAAACGAGTAAAGCGAGTAAAGCGATTAAAACGAGTAAAAGGAGTAAAACGAGTAAAACGAGTAAAACGAGTAAAACGAGTAAAACGAGTAAACGAGTAAAACGAGTAAAACGAGTAAAACGAGTAAAACGAGTAAAACGAGTAAAACGAGTAAAACGAGTAAAACGAGGTGAAACGAGTAAAACGAGTGAAACGAGTAAATCGAGTAAAACGAGTAAATCGAGTAAAACGAGTAAAACGAGTAAAACGAGTAAAACGAGTAAAACGAGTAAAACGAGTAAAACGAGTAAAACGAGTAAAACGAGTAAACGAGTAAAACGGGTAAATCGAGTAAAACGAGTAAAACGAGTAAAACGAGTAAAGCGATTAAAACGAGTAAAACGAGTAAAACGAGTAAAACGAGTAAAATTAGTAAAACGAATAAAACGAGTAAAACGAGTAAAACGAGTAAAGCGAGTAAAGCGATTTAAAAGGAGTAAAAGGAGTAAAAGGAGTAAAAGGAGTAAAACGAGTAAAACGAGTAAAGCGAGTAAAACGTGTAAAACGAGTAAAACGAGTAAAACGAGTAAAAACGAGTAAAGCGAGTAAAGCGATTAAAACGAGTAAAACGAGTAAAACGAGTAAAACGAGTAAAACGAGTAAAACGAGTAAAACGAGTAAAACGAGTAAAACGAGTAAAACGAGTAAAACGAGTAAAACGAGTAAAACGAGTAAAACGAGTGAAACGAGTAAAACGAGTGAAACGAGTAAAACGAGTGAAACGAGTAAAACGAGTGAAACGAGTAAAACGAGTAAAACGAGTAAATCGAGTAAAACGAGTAAAACGAGTAAAACGAGTAAAACGAGTAAAAGTAGTAAAACGAGTGAAACGAGTAAAACGAGTGAAACGAGTAAAACGAGTGAAACGAGTAGAACGAGTAAAACGAGTAAAACGAGTAAAACGAGTAAAACGAGTAAAACGAGTAAAACGAGTAAAAACGAGTAAAACGAGTAAAACGAGTAAAACGAGTAAAACGAGTAAAACGAGTAAAACGAGTAAAACGAGTAAAACGAGTAAAACGAGTAAAACGAGTAAAACGAGTAAAACGAGTAAAACGAGTAAAACGAGTAAAACGAGTAAAACGAGTGAAACGAGTAAAACGAGTAAAACGAGTGAAACGAGTAAAACGAGTGAAACGAGTAAAACGAGTAATACGAGTAATACGAGTAAAACGAGTAAAACGCGTAAAACGAGTAAAACGAGTAATACGAGTAAAACGAGTAAAACGAGTAAAACGAGTAAAACGAGTAAAGCGATTAAAACGAGTAAAACGAGTAAAACGAGTAAAACGAGTAAAACGAGTAAAACGAGTAAAACGAGTAAAACGAGTAAAACGAGTAAAACGAGTAAAACGAGTAAAACGAGTAAAACGAGTAAAACGAGTAAAACGAGTAAAACGAGTAAAACTAGTAAAACGAGTAAAACGAGTAAAACGAGTAAAACGAATAAAACGAGTATAACGAGTAAAACGAGTAAAACGAGTAAAACGAGTAAAACGAGTAAAACGAGTAAAACGAGTAAAACGAGTAAAACGAGTAAAACGAGTAAAACGAGTAAAACGAGTAAAACGAGTAAAACGAGTAAAACGAGTAAAACGAGTAAAACGAGTATAACGAGTAAAACGAGTAAAACGAGTAAAACGAGTAAAACGAGTAAAACGAGTAAAACGAGTAAAACGAGTAAAACGAGTAAAACGAGTAAAACGGGTAAAACGAGTAAAACGAGTAAAACGAGTAAAACGAGTAAAACGAGTAAAACGAGTAAAACGAGTAAAACGAGTAAAACGAGTAAAACGAGTAAAACGAGTAAAACGAGTAAAACGAGTAAAACGAGTAAAACGAGTAAAACGAGTAAAACGAGTAAAACGAGTATAACGAGTAAAACGAGTAAAACCAGTAAAACGAGTAAAACGAGTAAAACGAGTAAAACGAGTAAAACGAGTAAAACGAGTAAAACGAGTAAAACGGGTAAAACGAGTAAAACGAGTAAAACGAGTAAAACGAGTAAAACGAGTAAAGCGATTAAAACGAGTAAAACGAGTAAAACGAGTAAAACGAGTAAAACGAGTAAAACGAATAAAACGAGTAAAACGAGTAAAATTAGTAAAACGAGTAAAACGAGTAAAACGAGTAAAACGAGTAAAACGAGTAAATTAGTAAAACGAGTAAAACGAGTAAAACGAGTAAAACGAGTAAAACGAGTATAACGAGTAAAACCAGTAAAACGAGTAAAACGAGTAAAACGAGTAAAACGAGTAAAACGAGTAAAACGAGTAAAACGAGTAAAACGAGTAAAACGAGTAAAACGAGTAAAACGAGTAAAACGAGTAAAACGAGTAAAACGAGTAAAACGAGTAAAACGAGTAAAACGAGTAAAACGAGTAAAACGAGTAAAACGAGTAAAACGAGTAAAACGAGTAAAACGAGTAAAACGAGTAAAACGAGTAAAACGAGTAAAACGAGTAAAACGAGTAAAACGAGTAAAACGAGTAAAACGAGTAAAACGGGTTAATCGAGTAAAACGAGTAAAACGAGTAAAACGAGTAAAGCGATTAAAACGAGTAAAACGAGTAAAACGAGTAAAACGAGTAAAACGAGTAAAGCGAGTAAAGCGATTAAAACGAGTAAAACGAGTAAAACGAGTAAAACGAGTAAAACGAGTAAAACGAGTAAAACGAGTAAAACGAGTAAAACGAGTAAAACGAGTGAAACGAGTAAAACGAGTGAAACGAGTAAAACGAGTGAAACGAGTAAAACGAGTAAAACGAGTAAAACTAGTAAAACGAGTAAAACGAGTAAAACGAGTATAACGAGTAAAACGAGTATAACGAGTAAAACGAGTAAAACCAGTAAAACGAGCAAAACGAGCAAAACGAGCAAAACTAGTAAAACGAGTAAAACGAGTAAACCGAGTAAAACGAGTAAAACGAGTAGAACGAGTAAAACGAGTAAAACGAGTAAAACGAGTAAAACGAGTAAAACGAGTAAAACGAGTAAAACGAGTAAAACGAGTGAAACGAGTAAAACGAGTGAAACGAGTAAAACGAGTAAAACGAGTAAATCGAGTAAAACGAGTAAAACGAGTAAAACGAGTAAAACGAGTAAAATTAGTAAAACGAGTGAAACGAGTAAAACGAGTGAAACGAGTAAAACGAGTAAAACGAGTAAAACCAGTAAAACGATTAAAACGAGTAAAACGAGTAAAACGAGTAAAACGAGTAAAACGAGTAAAACGAGTAAAACGAGTAAAACGAGTAAAACGAGTAAAACGAGTAAAACGAGTAAAACGAGTAAAACGAGTAAAATTAGTAAAACGAGTGAAACGAGTAAAACGAGTGAAACGAGTAAAACGAGTAATACGAGTAATACGAGTAAAACGAGTAATACGAGTAAAACGAGTAAAACGAGTAAAACGAGTAAAACGAGTAAAACGAGTAAAATTAGTAAAACGAGTAAAACGAGTAAAACGAGTAAAACGAGTAAAACGAGTAAAACGAGTAAAACGAGTAAAACGAGTAAAACGAGTAAAACGAGTAAAACGAGTAAAACGAGTAAAACGAGTAAAACGAGTAAAACGAGTAAAACGAGTAAAACGAGTAAAACGAGTAAAACGAGTAAAACGAGTAAAACGAGTAAAACGAGTAAAACGAGTAAAACGAGTAAAACGAGTAAAACGAGTAAAACGAGTAAAACGAGTAAAACGAGTAAAACGAGTAAAACGAGTAAAACGAGTAAAACGAGTAAAACGAGTAAAACGAGTAAAACGAGTAAAACGAGTAAAACGAGTAAAACGAGTAAAACGAGTAAAACGAGTAAAACCAGTAAAACCAGTAAAACCAGTAAAACGAGTAAAACGAGTAAAACGAGTAAAACGAGTAAAACGAGTAAAACGAGTAAAACGAGTAAAACGAGTAAAACGAGTATAACGAGTAAAACGAGTAAAACGAGTAAAACGAGTAAAACGAGTAAAACGAGTAAAACGAGTAAAGCCAGTAAAACGAGTAAAACGAGTAAAACGAGTAAAACGAGTAAAACGAGTAAAACGAGTAAAACGAGTAAAACGAGTAAAACGAGTAAAACGAGTAAAACGAGTAAAACGAGTAAAACGAGTAAAACTAGTAAAACGAGTAAAACGAGTAAAACGAGTAAAACGAGTATAACGAGTAAAACGAGTATAACGAGTAAAACGAGTATAACGAGTAAAACGAGTAAAACCAGTAAAACGAGTAAAACGAGTAAAACGAGTAAAGCGAGTAAAACGAGTAAAACGAGTAAAACGAGTAAAACGAGTAAAACGGGTAAAACGAGTAAAACGAGTAAAACGAGTAAAACGAGTAAAACGAGTAAAGCGATTAAAACGAGTAAAACGAGTAAAACGAGTAAAACGAGTAAAATTAGTAAAACGAGTGAAACGAGTAAAACGAGTGAAACGAGTAAAGCGAGTAAAGCGATTAAAACGAGTAAAAGGAGTAAAACGAGTAAAACGAGTAAAACGAGTAAAACGAGTAAAACGAGTAAAACGAGTAAAACGAGTAAAACGAGTAAAACGAGTAAAACGAGTAAAACGAGTAAAACGAGTAAAACGAGTAAAACGAGTAAAACGAGTAAAACGAGTAAAACGAGTAAAACGAGTAAAACGGGTAAATCGAGTAAAACGAGTAAAACGAGTAAAACGAGTAAAGCGATTAAAACGAGTAAAACGAGTAAAACGAGTAAAACGAGTAAAACGAGTAAAGCGAGTAAAGCGATTAAAACGAGTAAAAGGAGTAAAAGGAGTAAAAGGAGTAAAACGAGTAAAACGAGTAAAGCGAGTAAAACGTGTAAAACGAGTAAAACGAGTAAAACGAGTAAAACGAGTAAAACGAGTAAAACGAGTAAAACGAGTAAAACGAGTAAAACTAGTAAAACGAGCAAAACGAGTAAAACGAGTAAAACGAGTAAAACGAGTAAAACGAGTATAACGAGTAAAACGAGTATAACGAGTAAAACGAGTAAAACCAGTAAAACGAGTAAAACGAGTAAAACGAGTAAAACGAGTAAAACGAGTAAAACGAGTAAAACGGGTAAAACGAGTAAAACGAGTAAAACGAGTAAAACGAGTAAAACGAGTAAAACGAGTAAAACGAGTAAAACGAGTAAAACGAGTAAAACGAGTAAAACGAGTAAAACGAGTAAAACGAGTAAAACGAGTAAAACGAGTAAAACGGGTTAATCGAGTAAAACGAGTAAAACGAGTAAAACGAGTAAAGCGATTAAAACGAGTAAAACGAGTAAAACGAGTAAAACGAGTAAAACGAGTAAAGCGAGTAAAGCGATTAAAACGAGTAAAACGAGTAAAACGAGTAAAACGAGTAAAACGAGTAAAACGAGTAAAACGAGTAAAACGAGTAAAACGAGTAAAACGAGTGAAACGAGTAAAACGAGTGAAACGAGTAAAACGAGTGAAACGAGTAAAACGAGTAAAACGAGTAAAACTAGTAAAACGAGTATAACGAGTAAAACGAGTAAAACGAGTAAAACGAGTAAAACGAGTAAAACGAGTAAAACGAGTAAAACGAGTAAAACGAGTAAAACGAGTAAAACGAGTAAAACGAGTAAAACGAGTAAAACGAGTAAAACGAGTATAACGAGTAAAACGAGTAAAACGAGTAAAACGAGTAAAACGAGTAAAACGAGTAAAACGAGTAAAACGAGTAAAACGGGTAAAACGAGTAAAACGAGTAAAACGAGTAAAACGAGTAAAACGAGTAAAACGAGTAAAACGAGTAAAACGAGTAAAACGAGTAAAACGAGTAAAACGAGTAAAACGAGTAAAACGAGTAAAACGAGTAAAACGAGTAAAACGAGTAAAACGAGTAAAACGAGTAAAACGAGTATAACGAGTAAAACGAGTAAAACCAGTAAAACGAGTAAAACGAGTAAAACGAGTAAAACGAGTAAAACGAGTAAAACGAGTAAAACGAGTAAAACGGGTAAAACGAGTAAAACGAGTAAAACGAGTAAAACGAGTAAAACGAGTAAAGCGATTAAAACGAGTAAAACGAGTAAAACGAGTAAAACGAGTAAAACGAGTAAAACGAATAAAACGAGTAAAACGAGTAAAATTAGTAAAACGAGTAAAACGAGTAAAACGAGTAAAACGAGTAAAACGAGTAAATTAGTAAAACGAGTAAAACGAGTAAAACGAGTAAAACGAGTAAAACGAGTATAACGAGTAAAACCAGTAAAACGAGTAAAACGAGTAAAACGAGTAAAACGAGTAAAACGAGTAAAACGAGTAAAACGAGTAAAACGAGTAAAACGAGTAAAACGAGTAAAACGAGTAAAACGAGTAAAACGAGTAAAACGAGTAAAACGAGTAAAACGAGTAAAACGAGTAAAACGAGTAAAACGAGTAAAACGAGTAAAACGAGTAAAACGAGTAAAACGAGTAAAACGAGTAAAACGAGTAAAACGAGTAAAACGAGTAAAACGAGTAAAACGGGTTAATCGAGTAAAACGAGTAAAACGAGTAAAACGAGTAAAGCGATTAAAACGAGTAAAACGAGTAAAACGAGTAAAACGAGTAAAACGAGTAAAGCGAGTAAAGCGATTAAAACGAGTAAAACGAGTAAAACGAGTAAAACGAGTAAAACGAGTAAAACGAGTAAAACGAGTAAAACGAGTAAAACGAGTAAAACGAGTGAAACGAGTAAAACGAGTGAAACGAGTAAAACGAGTGAAACGAGTAAAACGAGTAAAACGAGTAAAACTAGTAAAACGAGTAAAACGAGTAAAACGAGTATAACGAGTAAAACGAGTATAACGAGTAAAACGAGTAAAACCAGTAAAACGAGCAAAACGAGCAAAACGAGCAAAACTAGTAAAACGAGTAAAACGAGTAAACCGAGTAAAACGAGTAAAACGAGTAGAACGAGTAAAACGAGTAAAACGAGTAAAACGAGTAAAACGAGTAAAACGAGTAAAACGAGTAAAACGAGTGAAACGAGTAAAACGAGTGAAACGAGTAAAACGAGTAAAACGAGTAAATCGAGTAAAACGAGTAAAACGAGTAAAACGAGTAAAACGAGTAAAATTAGTAAAACGAGTGAAACGAGTAAAACGAGTGAAACGAGTAAAACGAGTAAAACGAGTAAAACCAGTAAAACGATTAAAACGAGTAAAACGAGTAAAACGAGTAAAACGAGTAAAACGAGTAAAACGAGTAAAAAACGAGTAAAACGAGTAAAACGAGTAAAACGAGTAAAACGAGTAAAACGAGTAAAACGAGTAAAACGAGTAAAACGAGTAAAACGAGTAAAACGAGTAAAACGAGTAAAATTAGTAAAACGAGTGAAACGAGTAAAACGAGTGAAACGAGTAAAACGAGTAATACGAGTAATACGAGTAAAACGAGTAAAACGAGTAAAACGAGTAAAACGAGTAAAACGAGTAAAACGAGTAAAACGAGTAAAATTAGTAAAACGAGTAAAACGAGTAAAACGAGTAAAACGAGTAAAACGAGTAAAACGAGTAAAACGAGTAAAACGAGTAAAACGAGTAAAACGAGTAAAACGAGTAAAACGAGTAAAACGAGTAAAACGAGTAAAACGAGTAAAACGAGTAAAACGAGTAAAACGAGTAAAACGAGTAAAACGAGTAAAACGAGTAAAACGAGTAAAACGAGTAAAACGAGTAAAACGAGTAAAACGAGTAAAACGAGTAAAACGAGTAAAACGAGTAAAACGAGTAAAACGAGTAAAACGAGTAAAACGAGTAAAACGAGTAAAACGAGTAAAACGAGTAAAACGAGTAAAACGAGTAAAACGAGTAAAACGAGTAAAACGAGTAAAACGAGTAAAACGAGTAAAACCAGTAAAACCAGTAAAACGAGTAAAACGAGTAAAACGAGTAAAACGAGTAAAACGAGTAAAACGAGTAAAACGAGTAAAACGAGTAAAACGAGTAAAACGAGTAAAACGAGTATAACGAGTAAAACGAGTAAAACGAGTAAAACGAGTAAAACGAGTAAAACGAGTAAAACGAGTAAAGCCAGTAAAACGAGTAAAACGAGTAAAACGAGTAAAACGAGTAAAACGAGTAAAACGAGTAAAACGAGTAAAACGAGTAAAACGAGTAAAACGAGTAAAACGAGTAAAACGAGTAAAACGAGTAAAACTAGTAAAACGAGTAAAACGAGTAAAACGAGTAAAACGAGTATAACGAGTAAAACGAGTATAACGAGTAAAACGAGTATAACGAGTAAAACGAGTAAAACCAGTAAAACGAGTAAAACGAGTAAAACGAGTAAAGCGAGTAAAACGAGTAAAACGAGTAAAACGAGTAAAACGAGTAAAACGGGTAAAACGAGTAAAACGAGTAAAACGAGTAAAACGAGTAAAACGAGTAAAGCGATTTAAAACGAGTAAAACGAGTAAAACGAGTAAAACGAGTAAAATTAGTAAAACGAGTGAAACGAGTAAAACGAGTGAAACGAGTAAAGCGAGTAAAGCGATTAAAACGAGTAAAAGGAGTAAAACGAGTAAAACGAGTAAAACGAGTAAAACGAGTAAAACGAGTAAAACGAGTAAAACGAGTAAAACGAGTAAAACGAGTAAAACGAGTAAAACGAGTAAAACGAGTAAAACGAGTAAAACGAGTAAAACGAGTAAAACGAGTAAAACGAGTAAAACGGGTAAATCGAGTAAAACGAGTAAAACGAGTAAAACGAGTAAAGCGATTAAAACGAGTAAAACGAGTAAAACGAGTAAAACGAGTAAAACGAGTAAAGCGAGTAAAGCGATTAAAACGAGTAAAAGGAGTAAAAGGAGTAAAAGGAGTAAAACGAGTAAAACGAGTAAAGCGAGTAAAACGTGTAAAACGAGTAAAACGAGTAAAACGAGTAAAACGAGTAAAACGAGTAAAACGAGTAAAACGAGTAAAACGAGTAAAACTAGTAAAACGAGCAAAACGAGTAAAACGAGTAAAACGAGTAAAACGAGTAAAACGAGTATAACGAGTAAAACGAGTATAACGAGTAAAACGAGTAAAACCAGTAAAACGAGTAAAACGAGTAAAACGAGTAAAACGAGTAAAACGAGTAAAACGAGTAAAACGGGTAAAACGAGTAAAACGAGTAAAACGAGTAAAACGAGTAAAACGAGTAAAGCGATTAAAACGAGTAAAACGAGTAAAACGAGTAAAACGAGTAAAACGAATAAAACGAGTAAAACGAGTAAAATTAGTAAAACGAGTAAAACGAGTAAAACGAGTAAAACGAGTAAATTAGTAAAACGAGTAAAACGAGTAAAACGAGTAAAACGAGTATAACGAGTAAAACCAGTAAAACGAGTAAAACGAGTAAAACGAGTAAAACGAGTAAAACGAGTAAAACGAGTAAAACGAGTAAAACGAGTAAAACGAGTAAAACGAGTAAA
>NW_027486750.1:0-20322 GCF_050908995.1 Andrena cerasifolii | reverse complement strand
TGAAACGAGTAAAACGAGTGAAACGAGTAAAACGAGTGAAACGAGTAAAACGAGTGAAACGAGTAAAACGAGTGAAACGAGTAAAACGAGTGAAACGAGTAAAACGAGTGAAACGAGTAAAACGAGTGAAACGAGTAAAACGAGTGAAACGAGTAAAACGAGTGAAACGAGTAAAACGAGTGAAACGAGTAAAACGAGTGAAACGAGTAAAACGAGTGAAACGAGTAAAACGAGTGAAACGAGTAAAACGAGTGAAACGAGTAAAACGAGTGAAACGAGTAAAACGAGTGAAACGAGTAAAACGAGTAAAACGAGTAAAACGAGTAAAACGAGTAAAACGAGTAAAACGAGTAAAACGAGTAAAACGAGTAAAACGAGTAAAACGAGTAAAACGAGTGAAACGAGTAAAACGAGTGAAACGAGTAAAACGAGTGAAACGAGTAAAACGAGTGAAACGAGTAAAACGAGTGAAACGAGTAAAACGAGTCAAACGAGTAAAACGAGTGAAACGAGTAAAACGAGTGAAACGAGTAAAACGAGTGAAACGAGTAAAACGAGTGAAACGAGTAAAACGAGTGAAACGAGTAAAACGAGTGAAACGAGTAAAACGAGTGAAACGAGTAAAACGAGTGAAACGAGTAAAACGACTGAAACGAGTAAAACGAGTGAAACGAGTAAAACGAGTGAAACGAGTAAAACGAGTGAAACGAGTAAAACGAGTGAAACGAGTAAAACGAGTGAAACGAGTAAAACGAGTGAAACGAGTAAAACGAGTGAAACGAGTAAAACGAGTAAAACGAGTGAAACGAGTAAAACGAGTGAAACGAGTAAAACGAGTAAAACGAGTAAAACGAGCAAAACGAGTAAAACGAGCAAAACTAGTAAAACGAGCAAAACTAGTAAAACGAGTAAAACGAGTAAAACGAGTAAAACGAGTAAAACGAGTAAAACGAGTAAAACGAGTAAAACGAGTAAAACGAGTAAAACGAGTAAAACGAGTAAAACGAGTAAAACGAGTAAAACGAGTAAAACGAGTAAAACGAGTAAAACGAGTAAAACGAGTAAAACGAGTAAAACGAGTAAAACGAGTAAAACGAGTAAAACGAGTAAAACGAGTAAAACGAGTAAAATTAGTAAAACCAGTAAAACGAGTGAAACGAGTAAAACGAGTAAAACGAGTAAAACGAGTAAAACGAGTAAAACGAGTAAAACGAGTGAAACGAGTAAAACGAGTGAAACGAGTCAAACGAGTGAAGCGAGTGAAACGAGTAAAACGAGTTAAACGAGTAAAACGAGTAAAACGAGTAAAACGAGTAAAACGAGTAAAACGAGTAAAACGAGTCAAACGAGTAAAACGAGTGAAACGAGTGAAACGAGTGAAACGAGTAAAACGAGTTAAACGAGTAAAACGAGTAAAACGAGTAAAACGAGTAAAACGAGTAAAACGAGTAAAACGAGTAAAACGAGTAAATCGAGTAAAACGAGTAAAACGAGTAAAACGAGTAAAACGAGTAAAATTAGTAAAACCAGTAAAACGAGTGAAACGAGTAAAACGAGTAATACGAGTAAAACGAGTAAAACGAGTAAACCGCGTAAAACGAGTAAAACGAGTAATACGAGTAAAACGAGTAAAACGAGTAAAACGAGTGAAACGAGTGAAACGAGTAAAACGAGTAATACGAGTAAAACGAGCAAACCGCGTAAAACGAGTAAAACGAGTAATACGAGTAAAACGAGTAAAACGAGTAAAACGAGTAAAACGAGTAAAACGAGTAAAATTAGTAAAACCAGTAAAACGAGTGAAACGAGTAAAACGAGTAAAACGAGTAAAACGAGTAAAACGAGTAAAACGAGTAAAACGAGTAAAACGAGTAAAACGAGTAAAGCGATTAAAACGAGTAAAACGAGTAAAACGAGTAAAACGAGTGAAACGAGTAAAACGAGTGAAACGAGTAAAACGAGTGAAACGAGTAAAACGAGTGAAACGAGTAAAACGAGTGAAACGAGTAAAACGAGTGAAACGAGTCAAACGAGTGAAACGAGTGAAACGAGTAAAACGAGTAAAACGAGTAAAACGAGTAAAACGAGTAAAACGAGTAAAACGAGTAAAACGAGTAAAACGAGTGAACCGAGTAAAACGAGTTAAACGAGTAAAACGAGTAAAACGAGTAAAACGAGTAAAACGAGTAAAACGAGTAAAACGAGTAAAACGAGTAAAACGAGTAGAACGAGTAAAACGAGTAAAACGAGTAAAACGAGTAAAACGAGTAAAACGAGTTAAACGAGTCAAACGAGTAAAACGAGTAAAACGAGTGAAGCGATTAAAACGAGTAAAACGAGTAAAACGAGTAAAACGAGTAAAACGAGTGAAACGAGTAAAACGAGTGAAACGAGTAAAACGAGTGAAACGAGTAAAACGAGTGAAACGAGTAAAACGAGTGAAACGAGTCAAACGAGTGAAACGAGTGAAACGAGTGAAACGAGTAAAACGAGTGAAACGAGTAAAACGAGTGAAACGAGTAAAACGAGTGAAACGAGTAAAACGAGTGAAACGAGTGAAACGAGTGAAACGAGTAAAACGAGTGAAACGAGTGAAACGAGTGAAACGAGTAAAACGAGTAAAACGAGTGAAACGAGTAAAACGAGTGAAACGAGTAAAACGAGTAAAACGAGTGAAACGAGTAAAACGAGTGAAACGAGTGAAACGAGTGAAACGAGTGAAACGAGTGAAACGAGTGAAACGAGTAAAACGAGTGAAACGAGTAAAACGAGTGAAACGAGTAAAACGAGTTAAACGAGTCAAACGAGTAAAACGAGTAAAACGAGTAAAACGAGTAAAACGAGTAAAACGAGTAAAACGAGTAAAACGAGTAATACGAGTTAAACGAGTAAAACGAGTAAAACGAGTAAAACGAGTAAAACGAGTAAAACGAGTAAATCGAGTAAAACGAGTAAAACGAGTAAAACGAGTAAAACGAGTAAAACGAGTAAAACGAGTAAAACGAGTAAAATTAGTAAAACCAGTAAAACAAGTGAAACGAGTAAAACGAGTAAAACGAGTAAAACGAGTAAAACGAGTAAAGCGAGTAAAGCGATTAAAACGAGTAAAACGAGTAAAACGAGTAAAACGAGTAAAACGAGTAAATCGAGTAAAACGAGTAAATCGAGTAAAACGAGTAAAGCGATTAAAACGAGTAAAACGAGTAAAACGAGTAAAACGAGTAAAACGAGTAAAACGAGTAAAACGAGTAAAACGAGTAAAACGAGTAAAACGAGTAAAACGAGTAATACGAGTTAAACGAGTAAAACGAGTAAAACGAGTAAAACGAGTAAAACGAGTAAAACGAGTAAATCGAGTAAAACGAGTAAAACGAGTAAAACGAGTAAAACGAGTAAAACGAGTAAAACGAGTAAAATTAGTAAAACCAGTAAAACAAGTGAAACGAGTAAAACGAGTAAAACGAGTAAAGCGAGTAAAACGAGTAAAGCGAGTAAAGCGATTAAAACGAGTAAAACGAGTAAAACGAGTAAAACGAGTAAAACGAGTAAATCGAGTAAAACGAGTAAATCGAGTAAAACGAGTAAAGCGATTAAAACGAGTAAAACGAGTAAAACGAGTAAAACGAGTAAAACGAGTAAAACGAGTAAAACGAGTAAAACGAGTAAAACGAGTAAAGCGATTAAAACGAGTAAAACGAGTAAAACGAGTAAAACGAGTGAAACGAGTAAAACGAGTGAAACGAGTAAAACGAGTGAAACGAGTAAAACGAGTGAAACGAGTAAAACGAGTCAAACGAGTCAAACGAGTGAAACGAGTCAAACGAGTAAAACGAGTGAAACGAGTAAAACGAGTGAAACGAGTAAAACGAGTGAAACGAGTGAAACGAGTGAAACGAGTGAAACGAGTGAAACGAGTGAAACGAGTAAAACGAGTAAAACGAGTGAAACGAGTAAAACGAGTGAAACGAGTAAAACGAGTGAAACGAGTAAAACGAGTGAAACGAGTAAAACGAGTGAAACGAGTAAAACGAGTGAAACGAGTAAAACGAGTGAAACGAGTAAAACGAGTGAAACGAGTAAAACGAGTAAAACGAGTAAAACGAGCAAAACTAGTAAAACGAGCAAAACTAGTAAAACGAGCAAAGCGAGTAAAACGAGTAAAACGAGTAAAGCGAGTAAAGCGATTAAAACGAGTCAAACGAGTAAAACGAGTGAAACGAGTAAATCGAGTAAAACGAGTAAAGCGATTAAAACGAGTAAAGCGATTAAAACGAGTAAAACGAGTAAAACGAGTAAAACGAGTAAAACGAGTAAAACGAGTAAAACGAGTAAAACGAGTAAAACGAGTAAAACGAGTAAAACGAGTAAAACGAGTAAAACGAGTAAAACGAGTAAAACGAGTAAAACGAGTAAAATTAGTAAAACCAGTAAAACGAGTGAAACGAGTAAAACGAGTAAAACGAGTAAAACGAGTAAAACGAGTAAAACGAGTAAAACGAGTAAACGAGTAAAACGAGTGAAACGAGTGAAACGAGTAAAACGAGTAAAACGAGTAAAACGAGTAAAACGAGTAAACGAGTAAAACGAGTGAAACGAGTGAAACGAGTAAAACGAGTGAAGCGAGTGAAACGAGTAAAACGAGTTAAACGAGTAAAACGAGTTAAACGAGTAAAACGAGTAAAACGAGTAAAACGAGTAAAACGAGTAAAACGAGTAAAACGAGTGAAACGAGTAAAACGAGTGAAACGAGTGAAACGAGTAAAACGATTTAAACGAGTAAAACGAGTAAAACGAGTAAAACGAGTAAAACGAGTAAAACGAGTAAAACGAGTAAAACGAGTAAAACGAGTAAAACGAGTAAAACGAGTAAAACGAGTAAAACGAGTAAAACGAGTAAAACGAGTAAATCGAGTAAAACGTGTAAAACGAGTAAAACGAGTAAAACGAGTAAAACGAGTAAAACGAGTAAAACGAGTAAAACGAGTAAAACGAGTAAAATTAGTAAAACCAGTAAAACGAGTGAAACGAGTAAAACGAGTAAAACGAGTAAAGCGAGTAAACCGCGTAAAACGAGTAAAACGAGTAAAACGAGTAAATCGAGTAAAACGAGTAAAACGAGTAAAACGAGTAAAACGAGTAAAACGAGTAAAACGAGTAAAACGAGTAAAACGAGTAAAACGAGTAAAACGAGTAAAACGAGTAAAACGAGTAAAATTAGTAAAACCAGTAAAACGAGTGAAACGAGTAAAACGAGTAAAACGAGTAAAACGAGTGAAACGAGTAAAACGAGTAAAACGAGTAAAGCGAGTAAAGCGATTAAAACGAGTAAAACGAGTAAAACGAGTAAAACGAGTAAATCGAGTAAAGCGAGTAAAACGAGCAAAACGAGTAAAACGAGTAAAACGAGTAAAACGAGTAAAACGAGTAAAACGAGTAAAACGAGTAAAACGAGTAAAACGAGTAAAACGAGTAAAACGAGTAAAACGAGTAAAACGAGTAAAACGAGTAAAACGAGTAAAACGAGTAAAACGAGTAAAACGAGTAAAACGAGTAAAACGAGCAAAACGAGTGAAACGAGTAAAACGAGTTAAACGAGTAAAACGAGTAAAACGAGTAAAACGAGTAAAACGAGTAAAACGAGTAAAACGAGTAAAACGAGTAATACGAGTAAAACGAGTAAACCGCGTAAAACGAGTAAAACGAGTAATACGAGTAAAACTAGTAAAACTAGTAAAACTAGTAAAACGAGTAAAACTAGTAAAACGAGTAAAACGAGTAAAACGAGTAAAACGAGTAAAACGAGTAAAACGAGTAAAGCGAGTAAAGCGATTAAAACGAGTAAAACGAGTAAAACGAGTAAAACGAGTAAATCGAGTAAAACGAGTAAAGCGAGTAAAACGAGTAAAACGAGTAAAACGAGTAAAACGAGTAAAACGAGTAAAACGAGTAAAACGAGTAAAACGAGTAAAACGAGTAAAACGAGTAAAACGAGTAAAACGAGTAAAACGAGTAAAACGAGTAAAGCGATTAAAACGAGTAAAACGAGTAAAACGAGTAAAACGAGTAAAACGAGTAAAACGAGTAAAACGAGTAAAACGAGTAAAACGAGTAAAACGAGTGAAACGAGTAAAACGAGTGAAACGAGTAAAACGAGTGAAACGAGTAAAACGAGTGAAACGAGTAAAACGAGTGAAACGAGTAAAACGAGTTAAACGAGTAAAACGAGTAAAACGAGTAAAACGAGTAAAACGAGCAAAACGAGTAAAACGAGCAAAACTAGTAAAACGAGTAAAACGAGTAAAACGAGTAAAACGAGTAAAACGAGTAAAACGAGTAAAACGAGTAAAACGAGTAATACGAGTAAAACGAGTAAACCGCGTAAAACGAGTAAAACGAGTAATACGAGTAAAACGAGTAATACGAGTAAAACTAGTAAATCGAGTAAAACGAGTAAATCGAGTAAAACGAGTAAATCGAGTAAAACGAGTAAAACGAGTAAAACGAGTAAAACGAGTAAAACGAGTGAAACGAGTGAAACGAGTAAAACGAGTAAAACGAGTAAAACGAGTAAACGAGTAAAACGAGTAAAACGAGTAAATCGAGTAAAACGAGTAAAACGAGTAAAACGAGTAAAGCGAGTAAAGCGATTAAAACGAGTAAAACGAGTAAAACGAGTAAAACGAATAAAACGAGTAAAGCGATTAAAACGAGTAAAACGAGTAAAACGAGTAAAACGAGTAAAACGAGTGAAACGAGTAAAACGAGTGAAACGAGTCAAACGAGTGAAGCGAGTGAAACGAGTAAAACGAGTTAAACGAGTAAAACGAGTAAAACGAGTAAAACGAGTAAAACGAGTAAAACGAGTAAAACGAGTCAAACGAGTAAAACGAGTGAAACGAGTGAAACGAGTGAAACGAGTAAAACGAGTTAAACGAGTAAAACGAGTAAAACGAGTAAAACGAGTAAAACGAGTAAAACGAGTAAAACGAGTAAAACGAGTAAAACGAGTAAATCGAGTAAAACGAGTAAAACGAGTAAAACGACTAAAACGAGTAAAATTAGTAAAACGAGTAAAACGAGTAATACGAGTAAAACGAGTAAAACGAGTAAACCGCGTAAAACGAGTAAAACGAGTAATACGAGTAAAACGAGTAAAACGAGTAAAACGAGTGAAACGAGTGAAACGAGTAAAACGAGTAATACGAGTAAAACGAGCAAACCGCGTAAAACGAGTAAAACGAGTAATACGAGTAAAACGAGTAAAACGAGTAAAACGAGTAAAACGAGTAAAACGAGTAAAACGAGTAAAACGAGTAAAATTAGTAAAACCAGTAAAACGAGTGAAACGAGTAAAACGAGTAAAACGAGTAAAACGAGTAAAACGAGTAAAACGAGTAAAACGAGTAAAGCGATTAAAACGAGTAAAACGAGTAAAACGAGTAAAACGAGTGAAACGAGTAAAACGAGTGAAACGAGTGAAACGAGTAAAACGAGTGAAACGAGTAAAACGAGTGAAACGAGTAAAACGAGTGAAACGAGTAAAACGAGTGAAACGAGTGAAACGAGTCAAACGAGTGAAACGAGTGAAACGAGTAAAACGAGTGAAACGAGTAAAACGAGTGAAACGAGTAAAACGAGTAAAACGAGTAAAACGAGTAAAACGAGTGAACCGAGTAAAACGAGTTAAACGAGTAAAACGAGTAAAACGAGTAAAACGAGTAAAACGAGTAAAACGAGTAAAACGAGTAAAACGAGTAAAACGAGTAAAACGAGTAGAACGAGTAAAACGAGTAAAACGAGTAAAACGAGTAAAACGAGTGAAACGAGTAAAACGAGTGAAACGAGTCAAACGAGTGAAACGAGTGAAACGAGTAAAACGAGTGAAACGAGTAAAACGAGTGAAACGAGTAAAACGAGTAAAACGAGTAAAACGAGTAAAACGAGTGAACCGAGTAAAACGAGTTAAACGAGTAAAACGAGTAAAACGAGTAAAACGAGTAAAACGAGTAAAACGAGTAAAACGAGTAAAACGAGTAAAACGAGTAAAACGAGTAGAACGAGTAAAACGAGTAGAACGAGTAAAACGAGTAAAACGAGTAAAACGAGTAAAACGAGTAAAACGAGTTAAACGAGTCAAACGAGTAAAACGAGTAAAACGAGTAAAGCGATTAAAACGAGTAAAACGAGTAAAACGAGTAAAACGAGTGAAACGAGTAAAACGAGTGAAACGAGTAAAACGAGTGAAACGAGTAAAACGAGTGAAACGAGTCAAACGAGTGAAACGAGTGAAACGAGTAAAACGAGTGAAACGAGTAAAACGAGTAAAACGAGTGAAACGAGTAAAACGAGTGAAACGAGTAAAACGAGTGAAACGAGTAAAACGAGTGAAACGAGTAAAACGAGTGAAACGAGTAAAACGAGTGAAACGAGTAAAACGAGTGAAACGAGTAAAACGAGTGAAACGAGTGAAACGAGTGAAACGAGTGAAACGAGTGAAACGAGTGAAACGAGTAAAACGAGTGAAACGAGTAAAACGAGTGAAACGAGTAAAACGAGTGAAACGAGTAAAACGAGTTAAACGAGTCAAACGAGTAAAACGAGTAAAACGAGTAAAACGAGTAAAACGAGTAAAACGAGTAAAACGAGTAAAACGAGTAATACGAGTTAAACGAGTAAAACGAGTAAAACGAGTAAAACGAGTAAAACGAGTAAAACGAGTAAATCGAGTAAAACGAGTAAATCGAGTAAAACGAGTAAAACGAGTAAAACGAGTAAAACGAGTAAAACGAGTAAAACGAGTAAAATTAGTAAAACCAGTAAAACAAGTGAAACGAGTAAAACGAGTAAAACGAGTAAAACGAGTAAAACGAGTAAAGCGAGTAAAGCGATTAAAACGAGTAAAACGAGTAAAACGAGTAAAACGAGTAAATCGAGTAAAACGAGTAAATCGAGTAAAACGAGTAAAGCGATTAAAACGAGTAAAACGAGTAAAACGAGTAAAACGAGTAAAACGAGTAAAACGAGTAAAACGAGTAAAACGAGTAAAACGAGTAAAGCGATTAAAACGAGTAAAACGAGTAAAACGAGTAAAACGAGTGAAACGAGTAAAACGAGTGAAACGAGTAAAACGAGTGAAACGAGTAAAACGAGTGAAACGAGTAAAACGAGTGAAACGAGTAAAACGAGTCAAACGAGTCAAACGAGTGAAACGAGTCAAACGAGTGAAACGAGTGAAACGAGTGAAACGAGTGAAACGAGTAAAACGAGTGAAACGAGTAAAACGAGTAAAACGAGTGAACCGAGTAAAACGAGTAAAACGAGTAAAACGAGTTAAACGAGTAAAACGAGTAAAACGAGTAAAACGAGTAAAACGAGTAAAACGAGTAAAACGAGTAAAACGAGTAAAACGAGTAAAACGAGTAAATCGAGTGAAACGAGTAAAACGAGTGAAACGAGTAAAACGAGTGAAACGAGTAAAACGAGTGAAACGAGTAAAACGAGTGAAACGAGTAAATCGAGTGAAACGAGTAAAACGAGTGAAACGAGTAAAACGAGTGAAACGAGTAAAACGAGTGGAAACGAGTAAAACGAGTGAAACGAGTAAAACGAGTGAAACGAGTAAAACGAGTGAAACGAGTAAAACGAGTGAAACGAGTAAAACGAGTAAAACGAGTAAAACGAGTAAACGAGTAAAACGAGTAAAACGAGCAAAACGAGTAAAACGAGCAAAACGAGTAAAACGAGCAAAACTAGTAAAACGAGCAAAACTAGTAAAACGAGCAAAGCGAGTAAAACGAGTAAAACGAGTAAAGCGAGTAAAGCGATTAAAACGAGTAAAACGAGTAAAACGAGTGAAACGAGTAAATCGAGTCAAACGAGTAAAACGAGTAAAACGAGTTAAACGAGTAAAACGAGTAAAACGAGTAAAACGAGTAAAACGAGTAAACGAGTAAAACTAGTAAAACGAGTAAAACGAGTAAAACGAGTGAAACGAGTAAAACGAGTGAAACGAGTAAAACGAGTGAAACGAGTAAAACGAGTGAAACGAGTCAAACGAGTGAAACGAGTGAAACGAGTGAAACGAGTGAAACGAGTAAAACGAGTAAAACGAGTGAAACGAGTAAAACGAGTGAAACGAGTAAAACGAGTGAAACGAGTAAAACGAGTGAAACGAGTAAAACGAGTGAAACGAGTAAAACGAGTGAAACGAGTAAAACGAGTGAAACGAGTAAAACGAGTGAAACGAGTAAAACGAGTGAAACGAGTGAAACGAGTGAAACGAGTGAAACGAGTGAAACGAGTAAAACGAGTGAAACGAGTAAAACGAGTGAAACGAGTAAAACGAGTTAAACGAGTCAAACGAGTAAAACGAGTAAAACGAGTAAAACGAGTAAAACGAGTAAAACGAGTAAAACGAGTAAAACGAGTAAAACGAGTAATACGAGTTAAACGAGTAAAACGAGTAAAACGAGTAAAACGAGTAAAACGAGTAAAACGAGTAAATCGAGTAAAACGAGTAAAACGAGTAAAACGAGTAAAACGAGTAAAACGAGTAAAACGAGTAAAACGAGTAAAACGAGTAAAATTAGTAAAACCAGTAAAACAAGTGAAACGAGTAAAACGAGTAAAACGAGTAAAACGAGTAAAAACGAGTAAAGCGAGTAAAGCGATTAAAACGAGTAAAACGAGTAAAACGAGTAAAACGAGTAAATCGAGTAAAACGAGTAAATCGAGTAAAACGAGTAAATCGAGTAAAACGAGTAAAGCGATTAAAACGAGTAAAACGAGTAAAACGAGTAAAACGAGTAAAACGAGTAAAACGAGTAAAACGAGTAAAACGAGTAAAGCGATTAAAACGAGTAAACGAGTAAAACGAGTAAAACGAGTGAAACGAGTAAAACGAGTGAAACGAGTAAAACGAGTGAAACGAGTAAACGAGTGAAACGAGTAAAACGAGTGAAACGAGTAAAACGAGTGAAACGAGTAAAACGAGTGAAACGAGTCAAACGAGTGAAACGAGTCAAACGAGTGAAACGAGTGAAACGAGTGAAACGAGTAAAACGAGTGAAACGAGTAAAACGAGTAAAACGAGTGAACCGAGTAAAACGTGTAAAACGAGTAAAACGAGTTAAACGAGTAAAACGAGTAAAACGAGTAAAACGAGTGAAACGAGTAAAACGAGTTGAAACGAGTAAAACGAGTGAAACGAGTAAAACGAGTGAAACGAGTAAAACGAGTGAAACGAGTAAAACGAGTGAAACGAGTAAAACGAGTGAAACGAGTAAAACGAGTGAAACGAGTAAACGAGTGAAACGAGTGAAACGAGTAAAACGAGTGAAACGAGTAAAACGAGTGAGAGTAAAACGAGTGAAACGAGTAAAACGAGTAAAACGAGTAAAACGAGCAAACGAGTAAAACGAGCAAAACGAGTAAAACGAGCAAAACTAGTAAAACGAGCAAAACTAGTAAAACGAGCAAAGCGAGTAAAACGAGTAAAACGAGTAAAGCGAGTAAAGCGATTAAAACGAGTAAAACGAGTAAAACGAGTGAAACGAGTAAATCGAGTAAAACGAGTAAAGCGATTAAAACGAGTAAAACGAGTAAAACGAGTAAAACGAGTAAAACGAGTAAAACGAGTAAAACGAGTAAAACGAGTAAAACGAGTAAAACGAGTAAAACGAGTAAAATTAGTAAAACGAGTAAAATTAGTAAAACCAGTAAAACGAGTGAAACGAGTAAAACGAGTAAAACGAGTAAAACGAGTAAAACGAGTAAACGAGTAAAACGAGTGAAACGAGTGAAACGAGTAAAACGAGTAAAACGAGTAAACGAGTAAAACGAGTAAACGAGTAAACGAGTAAAACGAGTGAAACGAGTGAAACGAGTAAAACGAGTGAAGCGAGTGAAACGAGTAAAACGAGTTAAACGAGTAAAACGAGTTAAACGAGTAAACGAGTAAAACGAGTAAAACGAGTAAAACGAGTAAAACGAGTAAAACGAGTAAAACGAGTGAAACGAGTAAAACGAGTGAAACGAGTGAAACGAGTAAAACGAGTTAAACGAGTAAAACGAGTAAAACGAGTAAAAACGAGTAAAACGAGTAAAACGAGTAAAACGAGTAAAACGAGTAAAACGAGTAAAACGAGTAAAACGAGTAAATCGAGTAAAACGTGTAAAACGAGTAAAACGAGTAAAACGAGTAAAACGAGTAAAACGAGTAAAACGAGTAAAACGAGTAAAATTAGTAAAACCAGTAAAACGAGTGAAACGAGTAAAACGAGTAAAACGAGTAAAGCGAGTAAACCGCGTAAAACGAGTAAAACGAGTAAAACGAGTAAATCGAGTAAAACGAGTAAAACGAGTAAAACGAGTAAAACGAGTAAAACGAGTAAAACGAGTAAAACGAGTAAAACGAGTAAAACGAGTAAAACGAGTAAAACGAGTAAAACGAGTAAAACGAGTAAAATTAGTAAAACCAGTAAACGAGTGAAACGAGTAAAACGAGTAAAACGAGTAAAACGAGTAAAACGAGTAAAACGAGTAAGCGAGTAAAGCGAGTAAAGCGATTAAAACGAGTAAAACGATTAAAACGAGTAAAACGAGTAAATCGAGTAAAACGAGTAAAGCGAGTAAAACGAGTAAAACGAGTAAAACGAGTAAAACGAGTAAAACGAGTAAAACGAGTAAAACGAGTAAAACGAGTAAAACGAGTAATACGAGTAAAACGAGTAAACCGCGTAAAACGAGTAAAACGAGTAATACGAGTAAAACTAGTAAAACTAGTAAAACTAGTAAAACGAGTAAAACTAGTAAAACGAGTAAAACGAGTAAAACGAGTAAAACGAGTAAAACGAGTAAAACGAGTAAAACGAGTAAAGCGAGTAAAGCGATTAAAACGAGTAAAACGAGTAAAACGAGTAAAACGAGTAAATCGAGTAAAACGAGTAAAGCGAGTAAACGAGTAAAACGAGTAAAACGAGTAAAACGAGTAAAACGAGTAAAACGAGTAAAACGAGTAAAACGAGTAAAACGAGTAAAACGAGTAAAACGAGTAAAACGAGTAAAACGAGTAAAGCGATTAAAACGAGTAAAACGAGTAAACGAGTAAAACGAGTAAAACGAGTAAAACGAGTAAAACGAGTAAAACGAGTAAAACGAGTAAAACGAGTAAAACGAGTCAAACGAGTAAAACGAGTGAAACGAGTAAAACGAGTGAAACGAGTAAAACGAGTGAAACGAGTAAAACGAGTGAAACGAGTAAAACGAGTTAAACGAGTAAAACGAGTAAAACGAGTAAAACGAGTAAAACGAGCAAAACGAGTAAAACGAGCAAAACTAGTAAAACGAGTAAACGAGTAAAACGAGTAAAACGAGTAAAACGAGTAAAACGAGTAAAACGAGTAAAACGAGTAAAACGAGTAAAACGAGTAATACGAGTAAAACGAGTAAACCGCGTAAAACGAGTAAACGAGTAATACGAGTAAAACGAGTAATACGAGTAAAACTAGTAAAACGAGTAAAACGAGTAAAACGAGTAAAACGAGTAAATCGAGTAAAACGAGTAAAACGAGTAAAACGAGTAAAACGAGTAAAACGAGTAAAACGAGTAAAACGAGTAAAACGAGTAAAACGAGTAAAACGAGTAACACGAGTAAAACTAGTAAAACGAGTAAAACGAGTAAAACGAGTAAAACGAGCAAAACGAGTAAAACGAGCAAAACTAGTAAAACGAGTAAAACGAGTAAACGAGTAAAACGAGTAAAACGAGTAAAACGAGTAAAACGAATAAAACGAGTAAAACGAGTAAAACGAGTAAAACGAGTAAAACGAGTAAAACGAGTAATACGAGTAAAACGAGTAAACCGCGTAAAACGAGTAAAACGAGTAATACGAGTAAAACGAGTAATACGAGTAAAACGAGTAAAACGAGTAAAACTAGTAAAACTAGTAAAACTAGTAATACGAGTAAAACGAGTAAACCGCGTAAAACGAGTAAAACGAGTAATACGAGTAAAACGAGTAAAACGAGTAAAACGAGTAAAACGAGTAAAACGAGTAAAGCGAGTAAAGCGATTAAAACGAGTAAAACGAGTAAAACGAGTAAAACGAGTAAATCGAGTAAAACGAGTAAATCGAGTAAAACGAGTAAATCGAGTAAAACGAGTAAAGCGATTAAAACGAGTAAAACGAGTAAAACGAGTAAAACGAGTAAAACGAGTAAAACGAGTAAAACGAGTAAACGAGTAAAGCGATTAAAACGAGTAAAACGAGTAAAACGAGTAAAACGAGTGAAACGAGTAAAACGAGTGAAACGAGTAAAACGAGTGAAACGAGTAAAACGAGTGAAACGAGTAAAACGAGTCAAACGAGTCAAACGAGTGAAACGAGTCAAACGAGTGAAACGAGTGAAACGAGTGAAACGAGTGAAACGAGTGAAACGAGGAGTGAAACGAGTGAAACGAGTAAAACGAGTGAAACGAGTAAAACGAGTAAAACGAGTGAACCGAGTAAAACGAGTAAAACGAGTTAAACGAGTAAAACGAGTAAAACGAGTAAAACGAGTAAAACGAGTAAAACGAGTAAAACGAGTAAAACGAGTAAAACGAGTAAAATGAGTAAAACGAGTAAATCGAGTGAAACGAGTAAAACGAGTGAAACGAGTAAAACGAGTGAAACGAGTAAAACGAGTGAAACGAGTAAAACGAGTGAAACGAGTAAATCGAGTGAAACGAGTAAAACGAGTGAAACGAGTAAAACGAGTGAAACGAGTAAAACGAGTGAAACGAGTAAAACGAGTGAAACGAGTAAAACGAGTGAAACGAGTAAAACGAGTAAAACGAGTAAAACGAGTAAAACGAGTAAAACGAGTAAAACGAGTAAAACGAGCAAAACTAGTAAAACGAGTAAAACGAGTAAAACGAGTAAAACGAGTGAAACGATTAAAACGAGTAAAACGAGTAAAACTAGTAAAACGAGTAAAACGAGTAAAACGAGTAAAACGAGTAAAACGAGCAAAACTAGTAAAACGAGTAAAACGAGTAAAACGAGTAAAACGAGTAAAACGAGTAAAACGAGCAAAACTAGTAAAACGAGTAAAACGAGTAAAACGAGTAAAACGAGTAAAACGAGTAAAACGAGTAAAACGAGTAAAACGAGTAAAACGAGCAAAACTAGTAAAACGAGTAAAACGAGTAAAACGAGTAAAACGTGTAAAACGAGCAAAACGAGTAAAACGAGTAAAACGAGTAAAACGAGTAAAACGAGTAAAACGAGTAAAACGAGTAAAACGGGTAAAACGATTAAAACGAGTAAAACGAGTAAAACGAGTGAAACGATTAAAACGAGTAAAACGAGTAAAACTAGTAAAACTAGTAAAACGAGTAAAACGAGTAAAACGAGTAAAACGAGTAAAACTAGTAAAACGAGTAAAACGAGCAAAACGAGTAAAACGAGCAAAACGAGTAAGACGAGTAAAACGAGTAAAACGAGTAAAACGGGTAAAACGAGTAAAACGAGTAAAACGAGTAAAACGAGTAAAACGAGCAAAAACTAGTAAAACGAGTAAAACGAGTAAAACGAGTAAAACGGGTAAAACGAGTAAAACGAGTAAAACGAGTAAAACGAGTAAAACGAGCAAAACTAGTAAAACGAGTAAAACGAGTAAAACGAGTAAAACGAGTAAAACGAGTAAAACGAGTAAAACGGGTAAAACGAGTAAAACGAGTAAACGAGTTAAACGAGTAAAACGAGTAAAACGAGTAAAACGAGCAAAACTAGTAAAACGAGTAAAACGAGCAAAACTAGTAAAACGAGTAAAACGAGTAAAACGAGTAAAACGTGTAAAACGAGCAAAACGAGTAAAACGAGTAAAACGAGTAAAACGAGTAAAACGAGTAAAACGAGTAAAACGAGTAAAACGAGTAAAACGAGTAAAACGAGTAAAACGGGTAAAACGATTAAAACGAGTAAAACGAGTAAAACTAGTAAAACTAGTAAAACGAGTAAAACGAGTAAAACGAGTAAAACGAGTAAAACGAGTAAAACGAGTAAAACGAGTAAAACGAGTAAAACGAGTAAAACGAGTAAAACGAGTAAAACGAGTAAAACGAGTAAAACGAGTAAAACGAGTAAATCGAGTAAAACGAGTAAAACGAGTAAAACGAGCAAAACTAGTAAAACGAGTAAAACGAGTAAAACGAGCAAAACTAGTAAAACGAGTAAAACGAGTAAAACGAGTAAAACGAGCAAAACTAGTAAAACGAGTAAAACGAGTAAAACGAGTAAAACGAGTAAAACGAGTAAAACGAGTAAAACGAGTAAAACGAGCAAAACTAGTAAAACGAGTAAAACGAGTAAACGAGTAAAACGTGTAAAACGAGCAAAACGAGTAAACGAGTAAAACGAGTAAAACGAGTAAAACGAGTAAAACGAGTAAAACGAGTAAAACGAGTAAAAACGAGTAAAACGGGTAAAACGATTAAAACGAGTAAAACGAGTAAAACGAGTGAAACGATTAAAACGAGTAAAACGAGTAAAACTAGTAAAACGAGTAAAACGAGTAAAACGAGTAAAACGAGTAAAACTAGTAAAACGAGTAAAACGAGTAAAACGAGTAAAACGAGTAAAACGAGCAAAACTAGTAAAACGAGTAAAACGAGCAAAACGAGTAAAACGAGCAAAACGAGTAAAACGAGTAAAACGAGTAAAACGAGTAAAACGAGTAAATCGAGTAAAACGAGTAAAACGAGTAAAACTAGTAAAACGAGTAAAACGAGTAAAACGAGTAAAACGAGTAAAACGAGTAAATCGAGTAAAACGAGTAAAACGAGTAAAACGAGTAAAACGAGTAAAACGAGTAAAACTAGTAAAACGAGTAAAACGAGTAAAACGAGTAAAACGAGTAAAACGAGCAAAACTAGTAAAACGAGTAAAACGAGCAAAACGAGTAAAACGAGCAAAACGAGTAAAACGAGTAAAACGAGTAAAACGAGTAAAACGAGTAAATCGAGTAAAACGAGTAAAACGAGTAAAACTAGTAAAACGAGTAAAACGAGTAAAACGAGTAAAACGAGTAAAACGAGTAAAACGAGTAAAACGAGTAAAACGAGTAAATCGAGTAAAACGAGTAAAACTAGTAAAACGAGTAAAACGAGTAAAACGAGTAAATCGAGTAAAACGAGTAAAACGAGTAAAACGAGCAAAACGAGTAAAACGAGTAAAACGAGTAAAACTAGTAAAACGAGTAAAACGAGTAAAACGAGTAAAACGAGTGAAACGATTAAAACGAGTAAAACGAGTAAAACTAGTAAAACGAGTAAAACGAGTAAAACGAGTAAAACGAGTAAAACGAGCAAAACTAGTAAAACGAGTAAAACGAGTAAAACGAGTAAAACGAGTAAAACGAGTAAAACGAGCAAAACTAGTAAAACGAGTAAAACGAGTAAAACGAGTAAAACGAGTAAAACGAGTAAAACGAGTAAAACGAGTAAAACGAGTAAAACGAGCAAAACTAGTAAAACGAGTAAAACGAGTAAAACGAGTAAAACGTGTAAAACGAGCAAAACGAGTAAAACGAGTAAAACGAGTAAAACGAGTAAAACGAGTAAAACGAGTAAAACGAGTAAAACGGGTAAAACGATTAAAACGAGTAAAACGAGTAAAACGAGTGAAACGATTAAAACGAGTAAAACGAGTAAAACTAGTAAAACTAGTAAAACGAGTAAAACGAGTAAACGAGTAAAACGAGTAAAACTAGTAAAACGAGTAAAACGAGCAAAACGAGTAAAACGAGCAAAACGAGTAAGACGAGTAAAACGAGTAAAACGAGTAAAACGGGTAAAACGAGTAAAACGAGTAAAACGAGTAAAACGAGTAAAACGAGCAAAACTAGTAAAACGAGTAAAACGAGTAAAACGAGTAAAACGGGTAAAACGAGTAAAACGAGTAAAACGAGTAAAACGAGTAAAACGAGCAAAACTAGTAAAACGAGTAAAACGAGTAAAACGAGTAAAACGAGTAAAACGAGCAAAACTAGTAAAACGAGTAAAACGAGTAAAACGAGTAAAACGAGTAAAACGAGCAAAACTAGTAAAACGAGTAAAACGAGTAAAACGAGTAAAACGAGTAAAACGAGTAAAACGAGTAAAACGAGCAAAACTAGTAAAACGAGTGAAACGATTAAAACGAGTAAAACGAGTAAACTATTAAAACGAGTAAAACGAGTAAAACGAGTAAAACGAGTAAAACTAGTAAAACGAGTAAAACGAGTAAAACGAGTAAAACGAGTAAAACGAGTAAAACGAGCAAAACTAGTAAAACGAGTAAAACGAGCAAAACGAGTAAAACGAGCAAAACGAGTAAAACGAGTAAAACGAGTAAAACGAGTAAAACGAGTAAATCGAGTAAAACGAGTAAAACGAGTAAAACTAGTAAAACGAGTAAAACGAGTAAAACGAGTAAAACGAGTAAAACGAGTAAATCGAGTAAAACGAGTAAAACGAGTAAAACGAGTAAATCGAGTAAAACGAGTAAAACGAGTAAAACGAGTAAAACGAGTAAAACGAGTAAAACGAGTAAATCGAGTAAAACGAGTAAAACGAGTAAAACGAGTAAAACGAGTAAAACGAGTAAAACGGGTAAAACGAGTAAAACGAGTAAAACGAGTTAAACGAGTAAAACGAGTAAAACGAGTAAAACGAGCAAAACTAGTAAAACGAGTAAAACGAGCAAAACTAGTAAAACGAGTAAAACGAGTAAAACGAGTAAAACGTGTAAAACGAGCAAAACGGGTAAAACGAGTAAAACGAGTAAAACGAGTAAAACGAGTAAAACGAGTAAAACGAGTAAAACGAGTAAAACGAGTAAAACGAGTAAAACGAGTAAAACGGGTAAAACGATTAAAACGAGTAAAACGAGTAAAACTAGTAAAACTAGTAAAACGAGTAAAACGAGTAAAACGAGTAAAACGAGTAAAACGAGTAAAACGAGTAAAACGAGTAAAACGAGTAAAACGAGTAAAACGAGTAAAACGAGTAAAACGAGTAAAACGAGTAAAACGAGTAAATCGAGTAAAACGAGTAAAACGAGTAAAACTAGTAAAACGAGTAAAACGAGTAAAACGAGTAAATCGAGTTAAAACGAGTAAAACGAGTAAAACGAGCAAAACGAGTAAAACGAGTAAAACTAGTAAAACGAGTAAAACGAGTAAAACGAGTAAAACGAGCAAAACGAGCAAAACGAGTAAAACGAGCAAAACGAGTAAAACGAGTAAAACGAGTAAAACGTGTAAAACGAGCAAAACGAGTAAACGAGTAAAACGAGTAAAACGAGTAAAACGAGTAAAACGAGTAAAACGAGTAAACGAGTAAAACGAGTAAAACGAGTAAAACGAGTAAAACGAGTAAAACGAGCAAAACGAGTAAAACGAGCAAAACGAGTAAAACGAGTAAAACGAGTAAAACGAGTAAAACGAGTAAAACGGGTAAAACGAGTAAAACGAGTAAAACGAGTAAAACGAGTAAAACGAGCAAAACTAGTAAAACGAGTAAAACGAGTAAAACGAGCAAAACTAGTAAAACGAGTAAAACGAGTAAAACGAGTAAAACGAGCAAAACTAGTAAAACGAGTAAAACGAGTAAAACGAGTAAAACGAGTAAAACGAGTAAACGAGTAAAACGAGTAAAACGAGCAAAACTAGTAAAACGAGTAAAACGAGTAAAACGAGTAAAACGTGTAAAACGAGCAAAACGAGTAAACGAGTAAAACGAGTAAAACGAGTAAACGAGTAAAACGAGTAAAACGAGTAAAACGAGTAAAACGAGTAAAACGGGTAAAACGATTAAAACGAGTAAAACGAGTAAAACGAGTGAAACGATTAAAACGAGTAAAACGAGTAAAACTAGTAAAACGAGTAAAACGAGTAAAACGAGTAAACGAGTAAAACTAGTAAAACGAGTAAAACGAGTAAAACGAGTAAAACGAGTAAAACGAGCAAAACTAGTAAAACGAGTAAAACGAGCAAAACGAGTAAAACGAGCAAAACGAGTAAAACGAGTAAAAACGAGTAAAACGAGTAAAACGAGTAAATCGAGTAAAACGAGTAAAACGAGTAAAACTAGTAAAACGAGTAAAACGAGTAAAACGAGTAAAACGAGTAAAACGAGTAAATCGAGTAAAACGAGTAAAACGAGTAAAACGGGTAAATCGAGTAAAACGAGTAAAACGAGTAAAACGAGTAAAACTAGTAAAACGAGTAAAACGAGTAAAACGAGTAAAACGTGTAAAACGAGCAAAACGAGTAAAACGAGTAAAACGAGTAAAACG
>NW_027486749.1:7500-12500 GCF_050908995.1 Andrena cerasifolii | reverse complement strand
CTGACTGACCGACGGACCGACTGACCGACCGACTGACCGACCAACTGACCAACTGACCAACTGACCGACGGACCGACTGACCGACGGACCGACTGACCGACGGACCGACTGACCGACCGACCGACCGACGGACCGCCCGACTGACCGACCGACCGACGGACCGACTGACCGAGGGACCGACCGACCGAACGACCGACCGACCGACGAACTGACTGACCGACCGACCATCCGACCGACCGACCGACCAACTGACCGACTGACCGACCGACCGACCGACCGACCGACCGACCGACCGACCGACCGACCGACCGACCGACCGACCGACCGACGGACCGACTGACCGACGGACCGACTGACCGACCGACCGAACGACCAACCGACCGACCGACCGACCTACCGACCGACCGACCGACCGACCGACCGACCGACCGACCGACCGACCGACCGACCGACGGACTGACTGACCGACGGACCGACTGACCGACCAACTGACCAACTGACCGACGGACCGACTGACCGAGGGACCGACCGACCAACCGACCGACCGACCGACCGACCGAACGACCGACCGACCGACGAACTGACTGACCGACCGACCATCCGACCGACCGACCGACCGACCGAACGACGGACTGACTGACCGACGGACCGACCGACCGACCGACCGACCGACTGACCGACGGACCGACTGACCGACCGACTGACCGACCAACTGACCAACTGACCGACGGACCGACTGACCGAGGGACCGACCGACCAACCGACCGACCGACCGACAGACCGACCAACCGACCGACCGACCGACCAACAGACCGACTGACCGACCGACCGACCGACCGACCGACCGACCGACCGAACGACCGACCGACCGACCGACCGACGGACCGACTGACCGACCGACGGACTGACCGCCCGACCGGCCGACCAACCGACCGACTGACCGACCAACTGACCGACTGACCGACTGACCGACTGACCGACCGAACGACCGAACGACTGAACGACCGACCGACCGACCGACCGACCGACTGACCGACCAACTGACCGACTGACCGACTGACCGACCGACCGACCGACCGACCGACCGACCGACCGACCGACCGAACGACCGATCGACCGACCGACCGACCGACCGAACGACCGACCGACCGACGTACTGACTGACCGACCGACCATCCGACCGACCGACCGACCGACCGAACGACGGACTGACTGACCGACGGACCGACCGACCGACCGACCGACTGACCGACGGACCGACTGACCGACGGACCGACCGACCAACCGACCGACCGACCGACCAACTGACCGACCGACCGACCGACCGACCGACCGACCGACCGACCGACCGACCGACCGACCGACCGACCGACCGACCGACCGACGGACTGACTGACCGACGGACCGACTGACCGACCGACTGACCGACCAACTGACCAACTGACCAACTGACCGACGGACCGACTGACCGACGGACCGACTGACCGTCGGACCGACTGACCGACCGACCGACCGACGGACCGACCGACTGACCGACCGACCGACGGACCGACTGACCGAGGGACCGACCGACCAACCGACCGACCGACCGACGAACTGACTGACCGACCGACCATCCGACCGACCGACCGACCAACTGACCGACTGACCGACCGACCGACCGACCGACCGACCGACCGACCGAACGACCGACCGACCGACCGACCGACCGACCGACGGACCGACTGACCGACGGACCGACTGACCGACCGACCGAACGACCAACCGACCGACCGACCGACCTACCGACCGACCGACCGACCGACCGACCGACCGACCGACCGACCGACCGACCGACCGACCGACCGACGGACTGACTGACCGACGGACCGACTGACCGACCGACTGACCGACCAACTGACCAACTGACCGACGGACCGACTGACCGAGGGACCGACCGACCAACCGACCGACCGACCGACCGACCGAACGACCGACCGACCGACGAACTGACTGACCGACCGACCATCCGACCGACCGACCGACCGACCGAACGACGGACTGACTGACCGACGGACCGACCGACCGACCGACCGACCGACTGACCGACGGACCGACTGACCGACCGACTGACCGACCAACTGACCAACTGACCGACGGACCGACTGACCGAGGGACCGACCGACCAACCGACCGACCGACCGACCGACCGACCAACCGACCGACCGACCGACCAACAGACCGACTGACCGACCGACCGACCGACCGACCGACCGACCGAACGACCGACCGACCGACCGACCGACCGACCGACGGACCGACTGACCGACCGACGGACTGACCGCCCGACCGGCCGACCAACCGACCGACTGACCGACCAACTGACCGACTGACCGACTGACCGACTGACCGACCGAACGACCGAACGACTGAACGACCGACCGACCGACCGACCGACCGACTGACCGACCAACTGACCGACTGACCGACTGACCGACCGACCGACCGACCGACCGACCGACCGACCGACCGACCGAACGACCGAACGACCGACCGACCGACCGTCCGACCGACCGACCGACCGACCGACCGACCGACCGACCGACGGACCGACTGACCGACGGACCGACTGACCGACCGACCGAACGACCAACCGACCGACCGACGGACTGACTGACCGACGGACCGACCGACCAACCGACCGACCGACCGACCAACTGACCGACCGACCGACCGACCGACCGACCGACCGACCGACCGACCGACCGACCGACCGACCGACCGACCGACCGACCGACCGACCGACCGACCGACGGACTGACTGACCGACGGACCGACTGACCGACCGACTGACCGACCAACTGACCAACTGACCGACGGACCGACTGACCGAGGGACCGACCGACCAACCGACCGACCGACCGACCGACCGACCGACCGACGGACTGACTGACCGACTGACCGACTGACCGACCGACCGACCGACCGACCGACCGACCGACCGACCGACCGAACGACGGACTGACTGACCGACGGACCGACCGACCGACCGACCGACTGACCGACCTACCGACCGACCGACTGACCGACTGACCGACCGACCGACCGACGGACTGACTGACCGACGGACCGACCGACCAACCGACCGACCGACCGACCGACCGACCGAACGACCGACCGACCGCCCGACCGACCGACGGACCGACTGACCGACGGACCGACTGACCGACGGACCGACTGACCGACCGACCGACCGACGGACTGACCGACTGACCGACCGACCGACGGACCGACTGACCGAGGGACCGACCGACCAACCGACCGACCGACCGACCGACCGAACGACCGACCGACCGACGAACTGACTGACCGACCGACCATCCGACCGGCCGACCGACCAACTGACCGACTGACCGACCGACCGACCGACTGACCGACCAACTGACCAACTGACCGACGGACCGACTGACCGAGGGACCGACCGACCAACCGACCGACCGACCGACCGACCGAACGACCGACCGACCGACCGACCGACCGACCGACGGACTGACTGACCGACGGACCGGCTGACCGACCGACTGACCGACCAACTGACCAACTGACCGACGGACCGACTGACCGAGGGACCGACCGACCAACCGACCGACCGACCGACCGACCGAACGACCGACCGACGGACTGACTGACCGACGGACCGACTGACCGACCGACCGACCGACCGACGGACCGACTGACCGACGGACCGACTGACCGACCGACCGAACGACCAACCGACCGACCGACCGACCTACCGACCGACCGACCGACCGACCGACCGACCGACCGACCGACCGACCGACCGACCGACCGACGGACTGACTGACCGACGGACCGACTGACCGACCGACTGACCGACCAACTGACCAACTGACCGACGGACCGACTGACCGAGGGACCGACCGACCAACCGACCGACCGACCGACCGACCGAACGACCGACCGACCGACGAACTGACTGACCGACCGACCATCCGACCGACCGACCGACCGACCGAACGACGGACTGACTGACCGACGGACCGACCGACCGACCGACCGACTGACCGACGGACCGACTGACCGACCGACTGACCGACCAACTGACCAACTGACCGACGGACCGACTGACCGAGGGACCGACCGACAAACCGACCGACCGACCGACCGACCGACCAACCGACCGACCGACCGACCAACAGACCGACTGACCGACCGACCGACCGACCGACCGACCGACCGAACGACCGACCGACCGACTGACCGACCGACTGACCGACCTACCGACCGACCGACCGACCGAACGACCGACCGACCGCCCGACCGACCGACGGACCGACTGACCGACGGACCGACTGACCGACGGACCGACTGACCGACCGACCGACCGACGGACCGACCGACTGACCGACCGACCGACCGACCGACTGACCGACTGACCGACTGACCGACCAACTGACCGACTGACCGACTGACCGACTGACCGACGGACCGACTGATCGACGGACCGACTGACCAACCGACCGACCGACCGACCGACCGACCGACCGACTGACAGACTGACTGACCGACCGACCGACCGACCGACCGACCGACCGACCGACCGACGGACCGACGGACCGACCGACCGACCGACCGACCGACCGACCAACCGACCGACCGACCGACCAACTGACCGACTGACCGACTGACCGACGGACCGACCGACCAACCGACCGACCGACCGACCAACTGACCGACCGAGCGACCGACCGACCGACCGACCGACCGACCGACCGACCGACCGACCGACCGACCGACCGACCGACCGACCGACCGACCGACCGACCGACCGACCGACCGACCGACCGACCGACAGACGGACTGACTGACCGACGGACCGACTGACCGACCGACTGACCGACCAACTGACCAACTGACCGACGGACCGACTGACCGAGGGACCGACCGACCAACCGACCGACCGACCGACCGACCGAACGACCGACCGACCGACCGACCGA
>NW_027486748.1:0-5000 GCF_050908995.1 Andrena cerasifolii | reverse complement strand
GACCGACCGACCGACCGACCGACGGACTGACTGACCGACTGACCGACTGACCGACCAACTGACCGACTGACCGACCGACCGACCGACCGACTGACCGACCGACCGACGGACTGACTGATCGACTGACCGACTGACCGACTGACCGACCTACCGACCGACCGACTGACCGACTGACCGACCGAACGACCGAACGACCGACCGATCGACCGAACGACCGACCGACCGACGGACTGACTGACCGACTGACCGACTGACCGACCATCTGACCGACTGACCTACGGACTGACTGACCGACTGACCGACCGACCGACCGACCGACCGACCGACCGACCGACCGACCTACCGACCGACCGACGGACTGACTGACCGACTGACCGACTGACCGACTGACCGACCATCTGACCGACTGACCTACGGACTGACCGACCGACCGACGGACTGACTGATCGACTGACCGACTGACCGACTGACCGACCTACCGACCGACCGACTGACCGACTGACCGACCGACCGGCCGACCGACCGACCGACCGACCGACGGACTGACTGATCGACTGACCGACTGAGCGACCGACCGACCGAACGACCGACCGACCGAACGACCGACCGACCGACCGACCGACTGACCGACCGACTGACCGACCGACCGACCGACCGACCGTCCGACCGACGGACTGACTGACCGACTGACGGACTGACCGACCAACTGACCGACTGACCGACCGACCGACCGACCGACCGACTGACCGACTGACCGACCGACCGACCGACGGACTGACTGACCGACTGACCGACTGACCGACCGACCGACCGAACGACCGACCGAACGACCGACCGACCGAACGACCGACGGACTGACTGACCGACTGACCGACTGACCGACTGACCGACTGAACGACTGACCGACCGACCGACCGACTGACTGACCGACTGACCGAACGACCGACTGACCGACCGACCGACCGACCGACCGACCGACCGACCGACCGACCGAACGACCGTCCGTCCGACCGACGGACTGACGGACCGACTGACCGACTGACCGACCGACCGACGGACTGACTGATCGACTGACCGACTGACCGACTGACCGACCTACCGACCGACCGACTGACCGACTGACCGACCGAACGACCGAACGACCGACCGATCGACCGAACGACCGACCGACCGACGGACTGACTGACCGACTGACCGACTGACCGACCATCTGACCGACTGACCTACGGACTGACTGACCGAATGACCGACCGACCGACCGACCGACCGACCGACCGACCGACCGACCGACCGACCGACCGACCGACCGCCCGACCGACCGACCGACCGACCGACCGACCGACCGACCGACCGACCGACGGACTGACTGACCGACTGACTGACCGACTGACCGACCGACCGACCGACGGACTGACTGATCGACTGACCGACTGAGCGACCGACCGACCGAACGACCGACCGACCGACCGACCGACCGACCGACCGACCGACCGACGACCGACGGACTGACTGACCGACTGACCGACCGACCGGCCGACCGACCGACCGACCGACCGACCGACGGACTGACTGATCGACTGACCGACCGACCGGCCGACCGACCGACCGACCGACCGACGGACTGACTGATCGACTGACCGACCGACCGGCCGACTGACCGACCGACCGACTGACCGACCGAACGACCGACCGAACGACCGACCGACCGACCGTCCGACGGACTGTCTGACCGACTGACCGACCGATCGACCGACCGACCGACCGACGGACTGACTGACCGACTGACCGACCGACGGACTGACCGACCGACCGACCGACCGACCGACGGACTGACTGATCGACTGACCGACCGACCGGCCGACCGACCGACCGACCGACCGACGGACTGACTGATCGACTGACCGACTGACCGACCGACTGACCGACTGACCGACCAACTGACCGACTGACCGACGGACTGACTGACCGACGGACCGACCGACCGACCGACCGACCGACCGACCGACCGACCGACCGACCGACCGACCGACCGACCGACCGACCGACCGACCGACCGACCGACCGACCGACCGACCGACCGACCGACCGACGGACCGACCGACGGACTGACTGACCGACTGACCGACCGACCGGCCGACCGACCGACCGACCGACCGACCGACCGACCGACCGACCGCCCGACCGACCGACCGACCGACCGACCGACCGACCGACCGACCGACCGACGGACTGACTGACCGACTGACTGACCGACTGACCGACCGACCGACCGACGGACTGACTGATCGACTGACCGACTGAGCGACCGACCGACCGAACGACCGACCGACCGACCGACCGACCGACTGACCGACCGACCGACCGACCGACCGACCGACCGACCGACCGACCGACCGACCGACCGACCGACGGACTGACTGACCGACTGACCGACCGACCGGCCGACCGACCGACCGACCGACCGACGGACTGACAGATCGACTGACCGACTGACCGACCGACTGACCGACCGACCGACCGACCGACGGACTGACTGACCGACTGACCGACTGACCGACTGACTGACCGACTGACCGACCGACCGACCGACGGACTGACTGATCGACTGACCGACTGAGCGACCGACCGACCGAACGACCGACCGACCGAACGACCGACCGACCGACCGACCGACTGACCGACCGACTGACCGACCGACCGACCGACCGACCGTCCGACCGACGGACTGACTGACCGACTGACGGACTGACCGACCGACCGACCGACCGACCGACCGACCGAACGACCAACCGACCGACGGACTGACTGACCGACTGACCGACTGACCGACTGACCGACCGACCGGCCGACCGACCGACCGACCGACCGACCGACCGACCGACCGACCGACTGACCGACCGTCCGACCGACGGACTGACTGACCGACTGACGGACTGACCGACCGACCGACCGACGGACTGACTGACCGACTGACCGACCGACGGACTGACTGACCGACTGACCGATTGACCGACCAACTGACCGACTGACCGACGGACTGACTGACCGACTGACCGACCGACCGACCGACCGACCGACCGACCGACCGACCGACCGACCGACCGACCGACCGACCGACCGACCGACCGACCGACCGACCGACCGACCGACCGACCGACCGACCGACCGACCGACCGACCGACCGACGGACTGACTGACCGACTGACCGACCGACCGGCCGACCGACCGACCGACCGACCGACGGACTGACTGATCGACTGACCGACTGACCGACCGACCGACCGACCGACCGACGGACTGACTGATCGACTGACCGACTGTCCGACCGACCGACCGAACGACCGACCGAACGACCGACCGACCGTCCGTCCGACGGACTGACTGACCGACCGACCGACCGACCGACCGACGGAATGACTGACCGACTGACCGACTGACCGACTGACCGACCGACCGACCGAACGACCGACCGAACGACCGACCGAACGACCGACCGACCGACCGACCGACGGACTGACTGACCGACTGACCGACTGACCGACTGACCGACCAACTGACCGACTGACCGACGGACTGACTGACCGACTGACCGACCGACCGACTGACCGACCGAACGACCGACCGAACGACCGACCGACCGACCGTCCGACGGACTGTCTGACCGACTGACCGACCGATCGACCGACCGACCGACCGACGGACTGACTGACCGACTGAACGACCGACGGACTGACCGACCGACCGACCGACCGACCGACGGACTGACTGATCGACTGACCGACCGACCGGCCGACCGACCGACCGACCGACCGACGGACTGACTGATCGACTGACCGACTGACCGACCGACCGACCGACCGACGGACTGACTGATCGACTGACCGACTGTCCGACCGACTGACCGACCATCTGACCGACTGACCGACGGACTGACTGACCGACTGACCGACCGACCGACTGACCGACCGAACGACCGACCGAACGACCGACCGACCGACCGTCCGACGGAATGACTGACCGACTGACCGACCGATCGACCGACCGACCGACCGACGGACTGACTGACCGACTGACCGACTGACCGACTGACCGACCGACCGGCCGACCGACCGACCGACCGACCGACCGACTGACCGAATGACCGACCGACCGACCGACCGACCGACGGACTGACTGACCGACTGACCGACTGACCGACTGACCGACCGACCGACCGACCGACGGACTGACTGACCGACTGACCGACTGACCGACCGACCGACCGAACGACCGACCGAACAACCGACCGACCGACCGACCGACGGACTGACTGACCGACTGACCGACTGACCGACCGACCGACCGAACGACCGACCGAACAACCGACCGACCGACCGACCGACGGACTGACTGACCGACTGACCGACTGACCGACCAACTGACCGACTGACCGACGGACTGACTGACCGACTGACCGACCGACCGACCGACCGGCCGACCGACCGACCGACCGACCGACCGACTGACCGAATGACCGACCGACCGACCGACCGACCGACGGACTGACCGACCGACCGACCGACCGACCGACACCGACCGACGGACTGACTGACCGACTGACCGACTGACCGACTGACCGACCGACCGACCGACCGACGGACTGACTGACCGACTGACCGACTGACCGACCGACCGACCGAACGACCGACCGAACAACCGACCGACCGACCGACCGACGGACTGACTGACCGACTGACCGACTGACCGACCGACCGACCGAACGACCGACCGACTGACCGACCATCTGACCGACTGACCGACGGACTGACTGACCGACTGACCGACCGACCGACTGACCGACCATCTGACCGACTGACCGACGGACTGACTGACCGACTGACCGACCGACCGACTGACCGACCGAACGACCGACCGAACGACCGACCGACCGACCGTCCGACGGAATGACTGACCGACTGACCGACTGACCGACTGACCGACCGACCGGCCCACCGACCGAC
>NW_027486747.1:15000-20339 GCF_050908995.1 Andrena cerasifolii | reverse complement strand
CCAACGAACCAACGAACCAACGAACCAACGAACCAACGAACCAACGAACCAACGAACCAACGAACCAACGAACCAACGAACCAACGAACCAACGAACCAACGAACCAACGAACCAACGAACCAACGAAACAACGAACCAACGAACCAACGAAACAACGAACCAACGAACCAACGAACCAACGAACCAACGAACCAACGAACCAACGAACGAACGAACCAACGAACCAGCGAACAAACGAACAAACGAACCAACGAACAAACGAACAAACGAACAAACGAACAAAGAAAGAAAGAAACAAAGAAACAAACGAACCAACGAACCAACGAACCAACGAACCAACGAACCAACGAACCAACGAACCAACGAACCAACGAACCAACGAACCAACGAACCAACGAACCAACGAACCAACGAAACAACGAACCAACGAACCAACGAACCAACGAACCAAGGAACCAAGGAACCAAGGAACCAAGGAACCAAGGAACCAACGAACCAACGAACCAACGAACCAACGAACCAACGAACCAACGAACCAACGAACCAACGAACCAACGAACCAACGAACCAACGAACCAACGAACCAACGAACCAACGAACCAGCGAACAAACGAAAAAACGAACCAACGAACAAACGAACAAACGAACAAAGAAAGAAAGAAACAAAGAAACAAACGAACCAACGAACCAACGAACCAACGAACAAACGAACAAACGAACAAAGAAAGAAAGAAACAAAGAAACAAACGAACCAACGAACAAACGAACCAACGAACCAACGAACCAACGACCCAACGAACAAACGAACAAACGAACAAACGAACAAACGAACAAACGAACAAACGAACAAACGAACAAACGAACAAACGAACAAAGAAAGAAAGAAACAAAGAAACAAACGAACCAACGAACCAACGAACAAACGAACAAACGAACAAACGAACAAACGAACAAAGAAAGAAAGAAACAAAGAAACAAACGAACCAACGAACCAACGAACCAACGAACCAACGAACCAACGAACCAACGAACCAACGAACCATCGAACCAACGAAACAACGAACCAACGAACCAACGAACCAACGAACCAACGAACCAAGGAACCAAGGAACCAAGGAACCAAGGAACCAACGAACCAACGAACCAACGAACCAACGAACCAACGAACCAACGAACTAACGAACCAACGAACCAGCGAACCAACGAACCAACGAACCAACGAACCAACGAACCAACGAACCAACGAACGAACGAACCAACGAACCAGCGAACAAACGAACAAACGAACCAACGAACAAACGAACAAACGAACAAAGAAAGAAAGAAACAAAGAAACAAACGAACCAACGAACCAACGAACCAACGAACCAACGAACCAACGAACCAACGAACCAACGAACCAACGAACCAACGAAACAACGAACCAACGAACCAACGAACCAACGAACCAAGGAACCAAGGAACCAAGGAACCAAGGAACCAACGAACCAACGAACCAACGAACCAACGAACCAACGAACCAACGAACCAACGAACCAACGAACCAACGAACCAACGAACCAACGAACCAACGAACCAACGAACCAGCGAACAAACGAAAAAACGAACCAACGAACAAACGAACAAACGAACAAAGAAAGAAAGAAACAAAGAAACAAACGAACCAACGAACCAACGAACCAACGAACAAACGAACAAACGAACAAAGAAAGAAAGAAACAAAGAAACAAACGAACCAACGAACAAACGAACCAACGAACCAACGAACCAACGACCCAACGAACAAACGAACAAACGAACAAACGAACAAACGAACAAACGAACAAACGAACAAACGAACAAACGAACAAACGAACAAAGAAAGAAAGAAACAAAGAAACAAACGAACCAACGAACCAACGAACAAACGAACAAACGAACAAACGAACAAACGAACAAAGAAAGAAAGAAACAAAGAAACAAACGAACCAACGAACCAACGAACCAACGAACCAACGAACCAACGAACCAACGAACCAACGAACCATCGAACCAACGAAACAACGAACCAACGAACCAACGAACCAACGAACCAACGAACCAAGGAACCAAGGAACCAAGGAACCAAGGAACCAACGAACCAACGAACCAACGAACCAACGAACCAACGAACCAACGAACTAACGAACCAACGAACCAACGAACCAACGAACCAACGAACCAACGAACCAACGAACCAACGAACTAACGAACCAACGAACCAACGAACCAATGAACCAACGAACCAACGAAACAACGAACCAACGAACCAACGAACCAACGAACCAACGAACAAACGAACAAACGAACAAACGAACAAACGAACAAAGAAACAAAGAAACAAAGAAACAAACGAACCAACGAACCAACGAACCAACGAACCAACGAACCAACGAACCAACGAACCAACGAACCAACGAACCAACGAACCAACGAACCAACGAACCAACGAACCAACGAACCAACGAACCAACGAACCAACGAACCAACGAACCAACGAACCAACGAACCAACGAACCAACGAACCAACGAACCAACGAACCAGCGAACAAACGAAGAAACGAACAAACGAAGAAACGAACAAACGAAGAAACGAACAAACGAAGAAACGAACAATCGAACCAACGGATCAACGAACAAACGAACAAACGAACAAACGAACAAAGAAAGAAAGAAACAAAGAAACAAACGAACCAACGAACCAACGAACCAACGAACCAACGAACCAACGAACCAACGAACCAACGAACCAACGAACCAACGAACCAACGAACCAACGAACCAACGAACCAACGAACCAACGAACCAACGAACCAACGAACCAACGCACCAACGAACCAAGGAACCAAGGAACCAAGGAACCAAGGAACCAACGAACCAACGAACCAACGAACCAACGAACCAACGAACCAACGAACCAACGAACCAACGAACCAACGAACCAACGAACCAACGAACCAACGAACCAACGAACCAACGAACCAACGAACCAACGAACCAACGAAACAACGAACCAACGAACCAACGAAACAACGAACCAACGAACCAACGAACCAACGAACCAACGAACCAACGAACCAACGAACGAACGAACCAACGAACCAGCGAACAAACGAACAAACGAACCAACGAACAAACGAACAAACGAACAAACGAACAAAGAAAGAAAGAAACAAAGAAACAAACGAACCAACGAACCAACGAACCAACGAACCAACGAACCAACGAACCAACGAACCAACGAACCAACGAACCAACGAACCAACGAACCAACGAACCAACGAAACAACGAACCAACGAACCAACGAACCAACGAACCAAGGAACCAAGGAACCAAGGAACCAAGGAACCAAGGAACCAACGAACCAACGAACCAACGAACCAACGAACCAACGAACCTACGAACCAACGAACCAACGAACCAACGAACCAACGAACCAACGAACCAACGAACCAGCGAACAAACGAAAAAACGAACCAACGAACAAACGAACAAACGAACAAAGAAAGAAAGAAACAAAGAAACAAACGAACCAACGAACCAACGAACCAACGAACAAACGAACAAACGAACAAAGAAAGAAAGAAACAAAGAAACAAACGAACCAACGAACAAACGAACCAACGAACCAACGAACCAACGACCCAACGAACAAACGAACAAACGAACAAACGAACAAACGAACAAACGAACAAACGAACAAACGAACAAACGAACAAACGAACAAACGAACAAAGAAAGAAAGAAACAAAGAAACAAACGAACCAACGAACCAACGAACAAACGAACAAACGAACAAACGAACAAACGAACAAAGAAAGAAAGAAACAAAGAAACAAACGAACCAACGAACCAACGAACCAACGAACCAACGAACCAACGAAACAACGAACCAACGAACTAACGAACCAACGAACCAACGAACCAATGAACCAACGAACCAACGAAACAACGAACCAACGAACCAACGAACCAACGAACCAACGAACAAACGAACAAACGAACAAACGAACAAACGAACAAAGAAACAAAGAAACAAAGAAACAAACGAACCAACGAACCAACGAACCAACGAACCAACGAACCAACGAACCAACGAACCAACGAACCAACGAACCAACGAACCAACGAACCAACGAACCAACGAACCAACGAACCAACGAACCAACGAACCAACGAACCAACGAACCAACGAACCAACGAACCAACGAACCAACGAACCAAGGAACCAACGAACCAACGAACCAACGAACCAACGAACCAGCGAACAAACGAACAAACGAACAAAGAAAGAAAGAAACAAAGAAACACACGAACCAACGAACCAACGAACCAACGAACCAACGAACCAACGAACCAACGAACCAACGAACCAACGAACCAACGAACCAACGAACCAACGAACCAACGAACCAACGAACCAACGAACCAACGAACCAACGAACCAACGAACCAACGAACCAACGAACCAACGAACCAACGAACCAACGAACCAACGAACCAACGAACCAACGAACCAACGAACCAACGAACCAACGAACCAGCGAACAAACGAAAAAACGAACCAACGAACAAACGAACAAACGAACAAAGAAAGAAAGAAACAAAGAAACAAACGAACCAACGAACAAACGAACCAACGAACCAATGAACCAACGACCCAACGAACAAACGAACAAACGAACAAACGAACAAACGAACAAACGAACAAACGAACAAACGAACAAACGAACAAACGAACAAAGAAAGAAAGAAACAAAGAAACAAACGAACCAACGAACCAACGAATCAACGAACCAACGAACCAACGAACCAACGAACCAACGAACCAACGAACCAACGAACCAACGAACCAACGAACCAACGAACCAACGAACCAACGAACCAACGAACCAACGAACCAACGAACCAACGAACCAACGAACCAACGAACCAACGAACCAACGAACCAACGAACCAACGAACCAACGAACCAACGAACCAACGAACCAACGAACCAGCGAACAAACGAAGAAACGAACAAACGAACAAACGAACAAACGAACCAACGGATCAACGAACAAACGAACAAACGAACAAACGAACAAAGAAAGAAAGAAACAAAGAAACAAACGAACCAACGAACCAACGAACCAACGAACCAACGAACCAACGAACCAACGAACCAACGAACCAACGAACCAACGAATCAGCGAACCAACGAACCAACGAACCAACGAACCAACGCACCAACGAACCAAGGAACCAACGAACCAACGAACCAACGAACCAACGAACCAACGAACCAACGAACCAACGAACCAACGAACCAACGAACCA
>NW_027486747.1:0-10000 GCF_050908995.1 Andrena cerasifolii | reverse complement strand
ACGAACAAAGAAAGAAAGAAACAAAGAAATAAACGAACCAACGAACCAACGAACCAACGAACCAACGAACCAACGAACCAACGAACCAACGTACCAACGAACCAACGAACCAAGGAACCAAGGAACCAAGGAACCAAGGAACCAACGAACCAACGAACCAACGAACCAACGAACCAACAAACAAACGAACCAACGAACCAACGAACAAACGAACAAACGAACAAACGAACCAACGGATCAACGAACAAACGAACAAACGAACAAACGAACGAACGAACAAAGAAAGAAAGAAACAGAGAAAAAAACGAACCAACGAACCAACGAACCAACGAACCAACGAACCAACGAACCAACGAACCAACGAACCAACGAACCAACGAACCAACGAACCACGAACCAACGAACCAACGAACCAACGAACCAACGAACCAACGAACCAACGAACCAGCGAACAAACGAACAAACGAACACAGAAAGAAAGAAACAAAGAAACACACGAACCAACGAACCAACGAACCAACGAACCAACGAACCAACGAACCAACGAACCAACGAACCAGCGAACAAACGAACAATCGAACCAACGAACAAACGAACAAACGAACAAACGAACAAAGAAAGAAAGAAACAAAGAAACAAACGAACCAACGAACCAACGAACCAACGAACCAACGAACCAACGAACCAACGAACCAACGAACCAACGAACCAACGAACCAACGAACCAACGAACCAACGAAACAACGAACCAACGAAACAACGAAACAACGAACCAACGAAACAACGAACCAACGAACCAAGGAACCAAGGAACCAAGGAACCAAGGAACCAAGGAACCAACGAACCAACGAACCAACGAACCAACGAACCAACGAACCAACGAACCAACGAACCAACGAACCAACGAACCAACGAACCAGCGAATAAACGAAAAAACGAACCAACGAACAAACGAACAAACGAACAAAGAAAGAAAGAAACAAAGAAACAAACGAACCAACGAACAAACGAACCAACGAACCAACGAACCAACGACCCAACGAACAAACGAACAAACGAACAAACGAACAAACGAACAAACGAACAAAGAAAGAAAGAAACAAAGAAACAAACGAACCAACGAACCAACGAATCAACGAACCAACGAACCAACGAACCAACGAACCAACGAACCAACGAACCAACGAACCAACGAACCAACGAACCAACGAACCAACGAACCAACGAACCAACGAACCAACGAACCAACGAACCAACGAACCAACGAACCAACGAACCAACGAACCAACGAACCAACGAACCAACGAACCAACGAACCAACGAACCAACGAACCAACGAACCAACGAACCAACGAACCAACGAACCAACGAACCAACGAACCAACGAACCAACGAACCAACGAACCAGCGAACAAACGAAGAAACGAACAAACGAAGAAACGAACAAACGAAGAAACGAACAATCGAACCAACGGATCAACGAACAAACGAACAAACGAACAAACGAACAAAGAAAGAAAGAAACAAAGAAACAAACGAACCAACGAACCAACGAACCAACGAACCAACGAACCAACGAACCAACGAACCAACGAACCAACGAACCAACGAACCAACGAACCAACGAACCAACGAACCAACGAACCAACGAACCAACGAACCAACGCACCAACGAACCAAGGAACCAAGGAACCAAGGAACCAAGGAACCAACGAACCAAGGAACCAACGAACCAACGAACCAACGAACCAACGAACCAACGAACCAACGAACCAACGAACCAACGAACCAACGAACCAACGAACCAACGAACCAACGAACCAGCGAACAAACGAAAAAACGAATCAACGAACAAACGAACAAACGAACAAAGAAAGAAAGAAACAAAGAAACAAACGAACCAACGAACAAACGAACCAACGAACCAACGAACCAACGACCCAACGAACAAACGAACAAACGAACAAACGAACAAACGAACAAACGAAGAAACGAACAAAGAAAGAAAGAAACAAAGAAACAAACGAACCAACGAACCAACGAATCAACGAACCAACGAACCAACGAACCAACGAACCAACGAACCAACGAACCAACGAACCAACGAACCAACGAACCAACGAACCAACGAACCAACGAACCAACGAACCAACGAACCAACGAACCAACGAACCAACGAACCAACGAACCAACGAACCAACGAACCAACGAACCAACGAACCAACGAACCAACGAACCAACGAACCAACGAACCAACGAACCAGCGAACAAACGAAGAAACGAACAAACGAAGAAACGAACAAACGAAGAAACGAACAATCGAACCAACGGATCAACGAACAAACGAACAAACGAACAAACGAACAAAGAAAGAAAGAAACAAAGAAACAAACGAACCAACGAACCAACGAACCAACGAACCAACGAACCAACGAACCAACGAACCAACGAACCAACGAACCAACGAACCAACGAACCAACGAACCAACGAACCAACGAACCAACGAACCAACGAACCAACGAACCAACGAACCAACGAACCAACGAACCAACGAACCAACGAACCAACGCACCAACGAACCAAGGAACCAAGGAACCAAGGAACCAAGGAACCAACGAATCAACGAACCAACGAACCAACGAACCAACGAACCAACGAACCAACGAACCAACGAACCAACGAACCAACGAACCAACGAACCAACGAACCAACGAACCAACGAAACAACGAACCAACGAACCAACGAAACAACGAACCAACGAACCAACGAACCAACGAACCAACGAACCAACGAACCAACGAACCAACGAACGAACGAACCAACGAACCAGCGAACAAACGAACAAACGAACCAACGAACAAACGAACAAACGAACAAAGAAAGAAAGAAACAAAGAAACAAAAGAACCAACGAACCAACGAACCAACGAACCAACGAACCAACGAACCAACGAACCAACGAACCAACGAACCAACGAACCAACGAACCAACGAACCAACGAAACAACGAACCAACGAACCAACGAACCAACGAACCAAGGAACCAAGGAACCAAGGAACCAAGGAACCAACGAACCAACGAACCAACGAACCAACGAACCAACGAACCAACGAACAAAGGAACCAACGAACCAACGAACCAACGAACCAACGAACCAACGAACCAACGAACCAGCGAACAAACGAAAAAGCGAACCAACGAACAAACGAACCACGAACCAACGAACCAACGAACCAACGAACCAACGAACCAACGAACCAACGAACCAGCGAACAAACGAACAAACGAACACAGAAAGAAAGAAACAAAGAAACACACGAACCAACGAACCAACGAACCAACGAACCAACGAACCAACGAACCAACGAACCAACGAACCAGCGAACAAACGAACAATCGAACCAACGAACAAACGAACAAACGAACAAACGAACAAAGAAAGAAAGAAACAAAGAAACAAACGAACCAACGAACCAACGAACCAACGAACCAACGAACCAACGAACCAACGAACCAACGAACCAACGAACCAACGAACCAACGAACCAACGAAACAACGAACCAACGAAACAACGAACCAACGAACCAAGGAACCAAGGAACCAAGGAACCAAGGAACCAAGGAACCAATGAACCAACGAACCAACGAACCAACGAACCAACGAACCAACGAACCAACGAACCAACGAACCAACGAACCAACGAACCAGCGAATAAACGAAAAAACGAACCAACGAACAAACGAACAAACGAACAAAGAAAGAAAGAAACAAAGAAACAAACGAACCAACGAACAAACGAACCAACGAACCAACGAACCAACGACCCAACGAACAAACGAACAAACGAACAAACGAACAAACGAACAAACGAACAAAGAAAGAAAGAAACAAAGAAACAAACGAACCAACGAACCAACGAATCAACGAACCAACGAACCAACGAACCAACGAACCAACGAACCAACGAACCAACGAACCAACGAACCAACGAACCAACGAACCAACGAACCAACGAACCAACGAACCAACGAACCAACGAACCAACGAACCAACGAACCAACGAACCAACGAACCAACGAACCAACGAACCAACGAACCAACGAACCAACGAACCAACGAACCAACGAACCAACGAACCAACGAACCAACGAACCAACGAACCAACGAACCAACGAACCAGCGAACAAACGAAGAAACGAACAAACGAAGAAACGAAGAAACGAAGAAACGAACAATCGAACCAACGGATCAACGAACAAACGAACAAACGAACAAACGAACAAAGAAAGAAAGAAACAAAGAAACAAACGAACCAACGAACCAACGAACCAACGAACCAACGAACCAACGAACCAACGAACCAACGAACCAACGAACCAACGAACCAACGAACCAACGAACCAACGAACCAACGAACCAACGAACCAACGAACCAACGAACCAACGAACCAACGAACCAACGAACCAACGAACCAACGAACCAACGAACCAACGAACCAACGCACCAACGAACCAAGGAACCAAGGAACCAAGGAACCAAGGAACCAACGAACCAAGGAACCAACGAACCAACGAACCAACGAACCAACGAACCAACGAACCAACGAACCAACGAACCAACGAACCAACGAACCAACGAACCAACGAACCAGCGAACAAACGAAAAAACGAACCAACGAACAAACGAACAAACGAACAAAGAAAGAAAGAAACAAAGAAACAAACGAACCAACGAACAAACGAACCAACGAACCAACGAACCAACGACCCAACGAACAAACGAACAAACGAACAAACGAACAAACGAACAAACGAACAAACGAACAAAGAAAGAAAGAAACAAAGAAACAAACGAACCAACGAACCAACGAATCAACGAACCAACGAACCAACGAACCAACGAACCAACGAACCAACGAACCAACGAACCAACGAACCAACGAACCAACGAACCAACGAACCAACGAACCAACGAACCAACGAACCAACGAACCAACGAACCAACGAACCAACGAACCAACGAACCAACGAACCAACGAACCAACGAACCAACGAACCAACGAACCAACGAACCAACGAACCAACGAACCAGCGAACAAACGAAGAAACGAACAAACGAAGAAACGAACAAACGAAGAAACGAACAATCGAACCAACGGATCAACGAACAAACGAACAAACGAACAAACGAACAAAGAAAGAAAGAAACAAAGAAACAAACGAACCAACGAACCAACGAACCAACGAACCAACGAACCAACGAACCAACGAACCAACGAACCAACGAACCAACGAACCAACGAACCAACGAACCAACGAACCAACGAACCAACGAACCAACGAACCAACGAACCAACGAACCAACGAACCAACGAACCAACGCACCAACGAACCAAGGAACCAAGGAACCAAGGAACCAAGGAACCAACGAACCAACGAACCAACGAACCAACGAACCAACGAACCAACGAACCAACGAACCAACGAACCAACGAACCAACGAACCAACGAACCAACGAACCAACGAACCAACGAACCAACGAACCAACGAACCAACGAACCAACGAACCAACGAAACAACGAACCAACGAACCAACGAAACAACGAACCAACGAACCAACGAACCAACGAACCAACGAACCAACGAACCAACGAACCAACGAACGAACGAACCAACGAACCAGCGAACAAACGAACAAACGAACCAACGAACAAACGAACAAACGAACAAAGAAAGAAAGAAACAAAGAAACAAAAGAACCAACGAACCAACGAACCAACGAACCAACGAACCAACGAACCAACGAACCAACGAACCAACGAACCAACGAACCAACGAACCAACGAACCAACGAAACAACGAACCAACGAACCAACGAACCAACGAACCAAGGAACCAAGGAACAAAGGAACCAAGGAACCAACGAACCAACGAACCAACGAACCAACGAACCAACGAACCAACGAACAAAGGAACCAACGAACCAACGAACCAACGAACCAACGAACCAACGAACCAACGAACCAGCGAACAAACGAAAAAGCGAACCAACGAACAAACGAACAAACGAACAAAGAAAGAAAGAAACAAAGAAACAAACGAACCAACGAACCAACGAACCAACGAACCAACGAACCACCGAACCAACGAACCAACGAACCAACGAAACAACGAACCAACGAACCAACGAACCAACGAACCAAGGAACCAAGGAACCAAGGAACCAAGGAACCAACGAACCAACGAACCAACGAACCAACGAACCAACGAACCAACGAACCAACGAACCAACGAATCAACGAACCAACGAACCAGCGAACAAACGAACAATCGAACCAACGAACAAACGAACAAACGAACAAACGAACAAACGAACAAAGAAAGAAAGAATCAAAGAAACAAACGAACCAACGAACCAACGAACCAACGAACCAACGAACCAACGAACCAACGAACCAACGAACCATCGAACCAACGAAACAACGAACCAACGAACCAACGAACCAACGAACCAAGGAACCAAGGAACCAAGGAACCAAGGAACCAACGAACCAACGAACCAACGAACCAACGAACCAACGAACCAACGAACTAACGAACCAACGAACCAACGAACCAACGAACCAACGAACCAACGAACCAACGAACCAACGAACGAACGAACCAACGAACCAACGAACCAACGAACCAATGAACCAACGAACCAACGAAACAACGAACCAACGAACCAACGAACCAACGAACAAACGAACAAACGAACAAACGAACAAACGAACAAAGAAACAAAGAAACAAAGAAACAAACGAACCAACGAACCAACGAACCAACGAACCAACGAACCAACGAACCAACGAACCAACGAACCAACGAACCAACGAACCAACGAACCAACGAACCAACGAACCAACGAACCAACGAACCAACGAACCAACGAACCAACGAACCAACGAACCAACGAACCAACGAACCAACGAACCAACGAACCAACGAACCAACGAACCAACGAACCAACGAACCAACGAACCAACGAACCAACGAACCAACGAACCAACGAAACAACGAACCAACGAAACAACGAACCAACGAACCAAGGAACCAAGGAACCAAGGAACCAACGAACCAACGAACCAACGAACCAACGAACCAACGAACCAACGAACCAACGAACCAACGAACCAACGAACCAACGAACCAACGAACCAACGAACCAGCGAATAAACGAAAAAACGAACCAACGAACAAACGAACAAACGAACAAAGAAAGAAAGAAACAAAGAAACAAACGAACCAACGAACCAACGAACCAACGAACCAACGACCCAACGAACAAACGAACAAACGAACAAACGAACAAACGAACAAACGAACAAACGAACAAACGAACAAAGAAAGAAAGAAACAAAGAAACAAACGAACCAACGAACCAACGAACCAACGAACCAACGAACCAACGAACCAACGAACCAACGAACCAACGAACCAACGAACCAACGAACCAACGAACCAACGAACCAACGAACCAACGAACCAACGAACCAACGAACCAACGAACCAACGAACCAACGAACCAACGAACCAACGAACCAACGAACCAACGAACCAACGAACCAACGAACCAACGAACCAACGAACCAGCGAACAAACGAAGAAACGAACAAACGAAGAAACGAACAAACGAAGAAACGAACAATCGAACCAACGGATCAACGAACAAACGAACAAACGAACAAACGAACAAAGAAAGAAAGAAAGAAAGAAACAAACGAACCAACGAACCAACGAACCAACGAACCAACGAACCAACGAACCAACGAACCAACGAACCAACGAACCAACGAACCAACGAACCAACGAACCAACGAACCAACGAACCAACGAACCAACGAACCAACGAACCAACGAACCAACGAACCAACGAACCAACGAACCAACGCACCAACGAACCAAGGAACCAAGGAACCAAGGAACCAAGGAACCAACGAACCAAGGAACCAACGAACCAACGAACCAACGAACCAACGAACCAACGAACCAACGAACCAACGAACCAACGAACCAACGAACCAACGAACCAACGAACCAACGAACCAGCGAACAAACGAAAAAACGAACCAACGAACAAACGAACAAACGAACAAAGAAAGAAAGAAACAAAGAAACAAACGAACCAACGAACAAACGAACAAACGAACCAACGAACCAACGAACCAACGACCCAACGAACAAACGAACAAACGAACAAACGAACAAACGAACAAACGAACAAAGAAAGAAAGAAACAAAGAAACAAACGAACCAACGAACCAACGAATCAACGAACCAACGAACCAACGAACCAACGAACCAACGAACCAACGAACCAACGAACCAACGAACCAACGAACCAACGAACCAACGAACCAACGAACCAACGAACCAACGAACCAACGAACCAACGAACCAACGAACCAACGAACCAACGAACCAACGAACCAACGAACCAACGAACCAACGAACCAACGAACCAACGAACCAGCGAACAAACGAAGAAACGAACAAACGAAGAAACGAACAAACGAAGAAACGAACAATCGAACCAACGGATCAACGAACAAACGAACAAACGAACAAACGAACAAAGAAAGAAAGAAACAAAGAAACAAACGAACCAACGAACCAACGAACCAACGAACCAACGAACCAACGAACCAACGAACCAACGAACCAACGAACCAACGAACCAACGAACCAACGAACCAACGAACCAACGAACCAACGCACCAACGAACCAAGGAACCAAGGAACCAAGCGGAACCAAGAAACACGAACCAACGAACCAACGAACCAACGAACCAACGAACCAACGAACCAACGAACCAACGAACCAACGAACCAACGAACCAACGAACCAACGAACCAACGAACCAACGAACCAACGAACCAACGAACCAACGAACCAACGAACCAACGAAACAACGAACCAACGAACCAACGAAACAACGAACCAACGAACCAACGAACCAACGAACCAACGAACCAACGAACCAACGAACCAACGAACGAACGAACCAACGAACCAGCGAACAAACGAACAAACGAACCAACGAACAAACGAACAAACGAACAAAGAAAGAAAGAAACAAAGAAACAAACGAACCAACGAACCAACGAACCAACGAACCAACGAACCAACGAACCAACGAACCAACGAACCAACGAACCAACGAACCAACGAACCAACGAACCAACGAAACAACGAACCAACGAACCAACGAACCAACGAACCAAGGAACCAAGGAACCAAGGAACCAAGGAACCAACGAACCAACGAACCAACGAACCAACGAACCAACGAACCAACGAACAAACGAACCAACGAACCAACGAACCAACGAACCAACGAACCAACGAACCAACGAACCAGCGAACAAACGAAAAAACGAACCAACGAACAAACGAACAAACGAACAAAGAAAGAAAGAAACAAAGAAACAATCGAACCAACGAACCAACGAACCAACGAACCAACGAACCAACGAACCACCGAACCAACGAACCAACGAACCAACGAAACAACGAACCAACGAACCAACGAACCAACGAACCAAGGAACCAAGGAACCAAGGAACCAAGGAACCAACGAACCAACGAACCAACGAACCAACGAACCAACGAACCAACGAACCAACGAACCAACGAATCAACGAACCAACGAACCAGCGAACAAACGAACAATCGAACCAACGAACAAACGAACAAACGAACAAACGAACAAAGAAAGAAAGAAACAAAGAAACAAACGAACCAACGAACCAACGAACCAACGAACCAACGAACCAACGAACCATCGAACCAACGAAACAACGAACCAACGAACCAACGAACCAACGAACCAAGGAACCAACGAACCAAGGAACCAAGGAACCAAGGAACCAAGGAACCAACGAACCAACGAACCAACGAACCAACGAACCAACGAACCAACGAACTAACGAACCAACGAACCAACGAACCAAC
>NW_027486746.1:0-20340 GCF_050908995.1 Andrena cerasifolii | reverse complement strand
CGAGCAAAACGAGTAAAACGAGTAAAACGAGTAAAACGAGTAAAACGAGTAAAACGAGTAAAACGAGTAAAACGAGTAAAACGAGTAAACGAGTAAAACGAGTAAAACGAGTAAAACGAGTAAAACGAGTAAAACGAGTAAAACGAGTAAAACGAGTAAAACGAGTAAAACGAGTAAAACGAGTAAAACGAGTAAAACGAGTAAAACGAGTAAAACGAGTAAAACGAGTAAAACGAGTAAAACGAGTAAAACGAGTAAAACGCGTAAAACGAGTAAAACGAGTAAAACGAGCAAAACGAGTAAAACGAGTAAAACGAGTAAAACGAGCAGAACGAGCAGAACGAGTAAAACGAGTGAAACGAGTGAAACGAGTGAAACGAGTAAAACGAGTAAAACGAGTAAAACGAGCAAAACTAGTAAAACTAGTAAAACGAGTAAAACGAGCAAAACTAGTAAAACGAGTAAAACGCGTAAAACGAGTAAAACGAGTAAAACGAGTAAAACGAGTAAAACGAGTAAAACGAGTAAAACGAGTAAAACGAGTAAAACGAGTAAAACGAGTAAACGAGTCAAACGAGTGAAACGAGTAAAACGAGAAAAACGAGTAAAACGAGTAAAACGAGTAAAACGAGTAAAACGAGTAAAACGAGTAAAACGAGTAAAACGAGTAAAACGAGTAAAACGAGTAAAACGAGTAAAACGAGTGAAACGAGTGAAACGAGTAAAACGAGTAAAACGAGTAAAACTAGTAAAACGAGTAAAACGAGTAAAACGAGTAAAACGAGTAAAACGAGTAAAACGAGTAAAACGAGTAAAACGAGTAAAACGAGTAAAACGAGTAAAACGAGTAAAACTAGTAAAACGAGTAAAACGAGGAAAACTAGTAAAACGTGTAAAACGAGCAAAACGAGCAAAACGAGCAAAACGAGCAAAACGAGTAAAACGAGTAAAACGAGCAAAACTAGTAAAACGAGTAAAACGAGTAAAACGAGCAAAACGAGCAAAACGAGCAAAACGAGCAAAACGAGCAAAACGAGCAAAACGAGTAAAACGAGTAAAACGAGTAAAACGAGTAAAACGAGTAAAACGAGTAAAACGAGTAAAACGAGTAAAACGAGTAAAACGAGTAAAACGTGTAAAACGAGTAAAACGAGTAAAACGAGTAAAACGAGCAAAACTAGTAAAACGAGTAAAGCGAGTAAAACGAGTAAAGCGAGTAAAACGAGTAAACCGAGTAAAACGAGTAAAACGAGTAAAACGAGTAAAACGAGTAAAACGAGTAAAACGAGTAAAACGAGTAAAACGAGTAAAACGAGTAAAACGAGTAAAACGAGTAAAACGAGTAAAACGAGTAAAACGAGTAAAACGAGTAAAACGAGTAAAACGCGTAAAACGAGTAAAACGAGTAAAACGAGTAAAACGAGTAAATCGAGTAAAACGAGCAAAACGAGCAAAACGAGCAAAACGAGTAAAACGAGTAAAACGAGTAAAACGAGTAAAACGAGTAAAACGAGTAAAACGAGTAAAACGAGTAAAACTAGTAAAACGAGTAAAACTAGTAAAACGTGTAAAACGAGCAAAACGAGCAAAACGAGTAAAACGAGTAAAACGAGTAAAACGAGTAAAACGAGCAAAACTAGTAAAACGAGTAAAACGAATAAAACGAGTAAAACGAGTAAAACGAGTAAAACGAGTAAAACGAGTAAAATGAGCAAAACGAGCAAAACTAGTAAAACGAGTAAAACGAGTAAAACGAGTAAATCGAGTAAAACGAGTAAAACGAGTAAAACGAGTAAAACGAGCAAAACGAGCAAAACTAGTAAAACGAGTAAAACGAGTAAAACGAGTAAAACGAGTAAAACGAGTGAAACGAGTGAAACGAGTAAAACGAGAAAAACGAGAAAAACGAGTAAAACGAGTAAAACGAGTAAAACGAGTAAAACGAGTAAAACGAGTAAAACGAGTAAAACGAGTAAAACGAGTAAAACGAGTAAAACGAGTAAAACGAGTGAAACGAGTGAAACGAGTAAAACGAGTAAAACGAGTAAAACTAGTAAAACGAGTAAAACGTGTAAAACGAGTAAAACGAGTAAAACGAGTAAAACGAGTAAAACGAGTAAAACGAGTAAAACGAGTAAAACGAGTAAAACGAGTAAAACGAGTAAAACTAGTAAAACGAGTAAAACGAGTAAAACGAGGAAAACTAGTAAAACGTGTAAAACGAGCAAAACGAGCAAAACGAGCAAAACGAGCAAAACGAGTAAAACGAGTAAAACGAGCAAAACTAGTAAAACGAGTAAAACGAGTAAAACGAGTAAAACGAGCAAAACGAGCAAAACGAGCAAAACGAGCAAAACGAGCAAAACGAGTAAAACGAGTAAAACGAGTAAAACGAGTAAAACGAGTAAAACGAGTAAAACGAGTAAAACGAGTAAAACGAGTAAAACGAGTAAAACGAGTAAAACGAGTAAAACGAGTAAAACGAGTAAAACGTGTAAAACGAGTAAAACGAGTAAAACGAGTAAAACGAGCAAAACTAGTAAAACGAGTAAAACGAGTAAAACGAGTAAAACGCGTAAAACGAGTAAAACGAGTAAAACGAGTAAAACGAGTAAAACTAGTAAAACGAGTAAAACGAGTAAAACGAGTAAAACGAGTAAAACGAGTAAAACGAGCAAAACTAGTAAAACGAGTAAAACTAGTAAAACGAGTAAAACGAGTAAAACGAGTAAATCGAGTAAAACGAGTAAAACGAGCAAAACGAGCAAAACGAGAAAAACGAGTAAAACGAGTAAAACGAGCAAAACGAGTAAAACGAGTAAAACGAGTAAAACGAGTAAAACGAGTAAAACGAGTAAAACGAGTAAAACGAGTAAAACGAGTAAAACGAGTAAAACGAGCAAAACGAGCAAAACGAGCAAAACGAGCAAAACGAGTAAAACGAGTAAAACGAGTAAAACGAGTAAAACTAGTAAAACGAGTAAAACGAGTAAAACGAGTCAAACGAGTGAAACGAGTAAAACGAGTAAATCGAGTAAAACGAGTAAAACGAGCAAAACGAGAAAAACGAGTAAAACGAGTAAAACGAGTAAAACGAGTAAAACGAGTAAAAACGAGTAAAACGAGTAAAACGAGTAAAACGAGTAAAACGAGTAAAACTAGTAAAACGAGTAAAACTAGTAAAACGTGTAAAACGAGCAAAACGAGCAAAACGAGTAAAACGAGTAAAACGAGTAAAACGAGTAAAACGAGCAAAACTAGTAAAACGAGTAAAACGAGTAAAACGAGTAAAACGAGTAAAACGAGTAAAACGAGTAAAACGAGTAAAACGAGCAAAACGAGCAAAACTAGTAAAACGAGTAAAACGAGTAAAACGAGTAAATCGAGAAAAACGAGTAAAACGAGTAAACCGAGTAAAACGAGTAAAACGAGTAAAACGAGTAAAACGAGTAAAACGAGCAAAACGAGCAAAACGAGCAAAACGAGTAAAACGAGTAAAACGAGTAAAACGAGTAAAACGAGTAAAACGAGTAAAACGAGTAAAACGAGTAAAACGAGTAAAACGAGTAAAACGAGTAAAACGAGTAAAACGAGTAAAACGAGTAAAACGAGTAAAACGAGTAAAACGAGTAAAACGAGTAAAACGAGTAAAACGAGTAAAACGAGTAAAACGAGTAAAACGAGTAAAACGAGTAAAACGAGTAAAACGAGTAAAACGAGTAAAACGAGTAAAACGAGTAAAACGAGTAAAACGAGTAAAACGAGTAAAACGAGTAAAACGAGTAAAACTAGTAAAACTAGTAAAACGAGTAAAACGAGTAAAACGAGTAAAACGAGTAAAACGAGTAAAACGAGTAAAACGAGTAAAACGAGTAAAACGAGTAAAACGAGCAAAACTAGTAAAACTAGTAAAACGAGTAAAACGAGCAAAACGAGCAAAACTAGTAAAACTAGTAAAACGAGTAAAACGAGCAAAACGAGCAAAACGAGCAAAACGAGCAAAACGAGTAAAACGAGTAAAACGAGTAAAACCAGCAAAACGAGTAAAACGAGTAAAACGAGTAAAACGAGTAAAACGAGTAAAACGAGTAAAACGAGTAAAACGAGCAAAACGAGTAAAACGAGCAAAACGAGTAAAACGAGTAAAACGAGTAAAACTAGTAAAACGAGTAAAACGAGTAAAACGAGTAAAACGAGTAAAACGAGTAAAACGAGTAAAACGAGTAAAACGAGTAAAACGAGTAAAACGAGTAAAACGAGTAAAACGAGTAAAACGAGTAAAACGAGTAAAACGAGTAAAACGAGTAAAACGAGCAAAACGAGCAAAACGAGCAAAACGAGCAAAACGAGTAAAACGAGTAAAACGAGTAAAACGAGTAAATCGAGTAAAACGAGTAAAACGAGTAAAACGAGTAAAACGTGTAAAACGAGTAAAACGAGTAAAACGAGTAAAACGAGCAAAACTAGTAAAACGAGTAAAACGAGTAAAGCGAGTAAAACGAGTAAAGCGAGTAAAACGAGTAAACCGAGTAAAACGAGTAAAACGAGTAAAACGAGTAAAACGAGTAAAACGAGTAAAACGAGTAAAACGAGTAAAACGAGTAAAACGAGTAAAACGAGTAAAACGAGTAAAACGAGTAAAACGAGTAAAACGAGTAAAACGAGTAAAACGAGTAAAACGAGTAAAACGAGTAAAACGAGTAAAACGCGTAAATCGAGTAAAACGAGTAAAACGAGCAAAACGAGGAAAACGAGTAAAACTAGTAAAACTAGTAAAACGAGTAAAACGAGTAAAACGAGTAAAACGAGTAAAACGAGTAAAACGAGTAAAACGAGTAAAACGAGTAAAACGAGTAAAACGAGTAAAACGAGTAAAACGAGTAAAACTAGTAAAACGAGTAAAACTAGTAAAACGTGTAAAACGAGCAAAACGAGCAAAACGAGTAAAACGAGTAAAACGAGTAAAACTAGTAAAACGAGTAAAACGAGTAAAACGAGTAAAACGAGTAAAACGAGCAAAACGAGCAAAACTAGTAAAACGAGTAAAACGAGTAAAACGAGTAAATCGAGTAAAACGAGTAAAACGAGTAAAACGAGTAAAACGAGCAAAACGAGCAAAACTAGTAAAACGAGTAAAACGAGTAAAACGAGCAAAACGAGCAAAACTAGTAAAACGAGTAAAACGAGTAAAACGAGCAAAACGAGTAAAACGAGCAAAACGAGCAAAACGAGCAAAACGAGCAAAACGAGCAAAACGAGTAAAACGAGTAAAACGAGTAAAACGAGTAAAACGAGTAAAACGAGTAAAACGAGTAAAACGAGTTAAAACGAGTAAAACGAGTAAAACGAGTAAAACGAGTAAACCGAGTAAAACGAGTAAAACGAGTAAAACGAGTAAAACGAGTAAAACGAGTAAAACGCGTAAAACGAGTAAAACGAGTAAAACGAGCAAAACGAGTAAAACGAGTAAAACGAGTAAAACTAGTAAAACGAGTAAAACGAGTAAAACGAGTAAAACGAGTAAAACGAGCAAAACGAGCAAAACTAGTAAAACGAGTAAAACGAGTAAAACGAGTAAAACGAGTAAAACGAGTAAAACGAGTAAATCGAGTAAAACGAGTAAAACGAGCAAAACGAGCAAAACGAGCAAAACGAGCAAAACGAGCAAAACGAGTAAAACGAGTAAAACGAGTAAAACTAGTAAAACGAGTAAAACGAGTAAAACGAGTCAAACGAGTCAAACGAGTGAAACGAGTAAAACGAGTAAATCGAGTAAAACGAGTAAAACGAGCAAAACGAGAAAAACGAGTAAAACGAGTAAAACGAGTAAAACGAGTAAAACGAGTAAAACGAGTAAAACGAGTAAAACGAGTAAAACGAGTAAAACGAGTAAAACGAGTAAAACTAGTAAAACTAGTAAAACGTGTAAAACGAGCAAAACGAGCAAAACGAGTAAAACGAGCAAAACGAGCAAAACGAGTAAAACGAGTAAAACGAGTAAAACGAGTAAAACGAGTAAAACGAGCAAAACTAGTAAAACGAGTAAAACGAGTAAAACGAGTAAAACGAGTAAAACGAGTAAAACGAGTAAAACGAGCAAAACGAGCAAAACGAGCAAAACGAGCAAAACGAGCAAAACTAGTAAAACGAGTAAAACGAGTAAAACGAGTAAAACGAGTAAATCGAGTAAAACGAGTAAAACGAGTAAAACGAGTAAAACGAGCAAAACTAGTAAAACGAGTAAAACGAGCAAAACGAGCAAAACTAGTAAAACGAGTAAAACGAGTAAAACGAGCAAAACGAGCAAAACGAGCAAAACGAGCAAAACGAGCAAAACGAGCAAAACGAGCAAAACGAGTAAAACGAGTAAAACGAGTAAAACGAGTAAAACGAGTAAAACGAGTAAAACGAGTAAAACGAGTAAAACGAGTAAAACGCGTAAAACGAGTAAAACGAGTAAAACGAGTAAAACGAGTAAAACGAGTAAAACGAGTAAAACGAGTAAAACGAGTAAAACGAGTAAAACGAGTAAAACGCGTAAAACGAGTAAAACGAGTAAAACGAGCAAAACGAGCAAAACGAGTAAAACTAGTAAAACGAGTAAAACGAGTAAAACGAGTAAAACGAGTAAAACGAGTAAAACGAGCAAAACGAGCAAAACTAGTAAAACGAGTAAAACGAGTAAAACGAGTAAAACGAGTAAAACGAGTAAAACGAGTAAAACGAGTAAAACGAGTAAAACGAGTAAATCGAGTAAAACGAGCAAAACGAGCAAAACGAGCAAAACGAGCAAAACGAGTAAAACGAGTAAAACGAGTAAAACGAGTAAAACGAGTAAAACGAGTAAAACGAGTAAAACGAGTAAAACGAGTAAAACGAGTAAAACGAGTAAAACGAGTAAAACGAGTAAAACGAGTAAAACGAGTAAAACGAGTAAAACGAGTAAAACGAGTAAAACGAGTAAAACGAGTAAAACTAGTAAAACTAGTAAAACTAGTAAAACGTGTAAAACGAGTAAAACGAGTAAAACGAGTAAAACGAGCAAAACTAGTAAAACTAGTAAAACGAGTAAAACGAGTAAAACGAGTAAAACGAGTAAAACGAGTAAAACGAGTAAAACGAGTAAAACGAGTAAAACGAGTAAAACGAGTAAAACGAGCAAAACGAGCAAAACTAGTAAAACGAGTAAAACGAGTAAAACGAGTAAAACGAGTAAAACGAGTAAAACGAGCAAAACGAGCAAAACGAGTAAAACGAGTAAAACGAGTAAATCGAGTAAAACGAGTAAAACGAGTAAAACGAGTAAAACGTGTAAAACGAGTAAAACGAGTAAAACGAGTAAAACGAGCAAAACTAGTAAAACGAGTAAAACGAGTAAAGCGAGTAAAACGAGTAAAGCGAGTAAAACGAGTAAACCGAGTAAAACGAGTAAAACGAGTAAAACGAGTAAAACGAGTAAAACGAGTAAAACGAGTAAAACGAGTAAAACGAGTAAAACGAGTAAAACGAGTAAAACGAGTAAAACGAGTAAAACGAGTAAAACGAGTAAAACGAGTAAAACGAGTAAAACGAGTAAAACGAGTAAAACGCGTAAATCGAGTAAAACGAGTAAAACGAGCAAAACGAGTAAAACGAGTAAAACTAGTAAAACGAGTAAAACGAGTAAAACGAGTAAAACGAGTAAAACGAGTAAAACGAGTAAAACGAGTAAAACGAGTAAAACTAGTAAAACGAGTAAAACTAGTAAAACGTGTAAAACGAGCAAAACGAGCAAAACGAGCAAAACGAGTAAAACGAGCAAAACTAGTAAAACGAGTAAAACGAGTAAAACGAGTAAAACGAGTAAAACGAGCAAAACGAGCAAAACTAGTAAAACGAGTAAAACGAGTAAAACGAGTAAATCGAGTAAAACGAGTAAAACGAGTAAAACGAGTAAAACGAACAAAACTAGTAAAACGAGTAAAACGAGTAAAACGAGCAAAACGAGCAAAACTAGTAAAACGAGTAAAACGAGTAAAACGAGCAAAACGAGTAAAACGAGCAAAACGAGCAAAACGAGCAAAACGAGCAAAACGAGCAAAACGAGTAAAACGAGGAAAACGAGTAAAACGAGTAAAACGAGTAAAACGAGTAAAACGAGTAAAACGAGTAAAACGAGTAAAACGAGTAAAACGAGTAAAACGAGTAAAACGAGTAAAACGAGTAAAACGAGTAAAACGAGTAAAACGAGTAAAACGAGTAAAACGAGTAAAACGAGTAAAACGAGTAAAACGAGTAAAACGAGTAAAACGAGTAAAACGCGTAAAACGAGTAAAACGAGTAAAACGAGCAAAACGAGTAAAACGAGTAAAACGAGTAAAACTAGTAAAACGAGTAAAACGAGTAAAACGAGTAAAACGAGTAAAACGAGCAAAACGAGCAAAAACTAGTAAAACGAGTAAAACGAGTAAAACGAGTAAAACGAGTAAAACGAGTAAAACGAGTAAATCGAGTAAAACGAGCAAAACGAGCAAAACGAGCAAAACGAGTAAAACGAGTAAAACGAGTAAAACGAGTAAAACGAGTAAAACTAGTAAAACGAGTAAAACGAGTAAAACGAGTAAAACGAGTCAAACGAGTGAAACGAGTAAAACGAGTAAATCGAGTAAAACGAGTAAAACGAGCAAAACGAGAAAAACGAGTAAAACGAGTAAAACGAGTAAAACGAGTAAAACGAGTAAAACGAGTAAAACGAGTAAAACGAGTAAAACGAGTAAAACGAGTAAAACTAGTAAAACGAGTAAAACTAGTAAAACGTGTAAAACGAGCAAAACGAGCAAAACGAGTAAAACGAGTAAAACGAGTAAAACGAGCAAAACTAGTAAAATGAGTAAAACGAGTAAAACGAGTAAAACGAGTAAAACGAGTAAAACGAGGTAAAACGAGCAAAACGAGCAAAACTAGTAAAACGAGTAAAACGAGTAAAACGAGTAAATCGAGTAAAACGAGTAAAACGAGTAAAACGAGTAAAACGAGCAAAACTAGTAAAACGAGCAAAACGAGTAAAACGAGCAAAACGAGCAAAACTAGTAAAACGAGTAAAACGAGTAAAACGAGCAAAACGAGTAAAACGAGCAAAACGAGCAAAACGAGCAAAACGAGCAAAACGAGCAAAACGAGCAAAACGAGTAAAACGAGTAAAACGAGTAAAACGAGTAAAACGAGTAAAACGAGTAAAACGAGTAAAACGAGTAAAACGCGTAAAACGAGTAAAACGAGTAAAACGAGTAAAACGAGTAAAACGAGTAAAACGAGTAAAACGAGTAAAACGCGTAAAACGAGTAAAACGAGTAAAACGAGCAAAACGAGTAAAACGAGTAAAACTAGTAAAACGAGTAAAACGAGTAAAACGAGTAAAACGAGCAAAACGAGCAAAACGAGCAAAACTAGTAAAACGAGTAAAACGAGTAAAACGAGTAAAACGAGTAAAACGAGTAAAACGAGTAAAACGAGTAAAACGAGTAAAACGAGTAAAACGAGTAAAACGAGTAAAACGAGTAAAACGAGTAAAACGAGTAAAACGAGTAAAACGAGTAAAACGAGTAAAACTAGTAAAACGAGCAAAACGAGCAAAACGAGCAAAACGAGCAAAACGAGCAAAACGAGTAAAACGAGCAAAACGAGCAAAACTAGTAAAACGAGTAAAACGAGTAAAACGAGCAAAACGAGCAAAACGAGCAAAACGAGCAAAACGAGTAAAACGAGAAAAACGAGTAAAACGAGTAAAACGAGTAAAACGAGTAAAACGAGTAAAACGAGTAAAACGAGTAAAACGAGTAAAACGAGTAAAACGAGTAAAACGAGTAAAACGAGCAAAACGAGCAAAACTAGTAAAACGAGTAAAACGAGTAAAACGAGTAAAACGAGTAAAACGAGTAAAACGAGTAAAACGAGTCAAACGAGTAAAACGAGTAAAACGAGTGAAACGAGTAAAACGAGTAAAACGAGTAAAACGAGAAAAACGAGTAAAACGAGTAAAACGAGTAAAACGAGTAAAACGAGTAAAACGAGTAAATCGAGCAAAACGAATAAAACGAATAAAACGAGTAAAACTTGTAAAACGAGTAAAACGAGTAAAACGAGTAAAACGAGTAAAACGAGTAAAACGAGTAAAACTAGTAAAACTAGTAAAACGAGTAAAACGAGTAAAACGTGTAAAACGAGCAAAACGAGCAAAACGAGTAAAACGAGTAAAACGAGTAAAACGAGTAAAACGAGTAAAACGAGTAAAACGAGCAAAACTAGTAAAACGAGTAAAACGAGTAAAACGAGTAAAACGAGTAAAACGAGCAAAACGAGTAAAACGAGTAAAACGAGTAAAACGAGTAAATCGAGTAAATCGAGTAAAACGAGTAAAACGAGTAAAACGAGTAAAACGAGTAAAACGAGTAAAACGAGTAAAACGAGTAAAACGAGTAAAACGAGTAAAACGAGTAAAACGAGTAAAACGAGTAAAACGAGTAAAACGAGCAAAACCAGCAAAACGAGTAAAACGAGTAAAACGAGTAAAACGAGTAAAACGAGTAAAACGAGTAAAACGAGCAAAACGAGTAAAAACGAGCAAAACGAGTAAAACGAGTAAAACTAGTAAAACGAGTAAAACGAGTAAAACGAGTAAAACGAGTAAAACGAGTAAAACGAGTAAAACGAGTAAAACGAGTAAAACGAGTAAAACGAGTAAAACGAGTAAAACGAGCAAAACTAGTAAAACGAGTAAAACGAGTAAAACGAGTAAAACGAGTAAAACGAGTAAAACGAGTAAAACGAGTAAAACGAGTAAAACGCGTAAAACGAGTAAAACGAGTAAAACGAGCAAAACGAGTAAAACGAGTAAAACGAGTAAAACTAGTAAAACGAGTAAAACGAGTAAAACGAGTAAAACGAGTAAAACGAGTAAAACGAGCAAAACGAGCAAAACTAGTAAAACGAGTAAAACGAGTAAAACGAGTAAAACGAGTAAAACGAGTAAAACGAGTAAATCGAGTAAAACGAGCAAAACGAGCAAAACGAGCAAAACGAGTAAAACGAGTAAAACGAGTAAAACGAGTAAAACGAGTAAAACTAGTAAAACGAGTAAAACGAGTAAAACGAGTAAAACGAGTCAAACGAGTGAAACGAGTAAAACGAGTAAATCGAGTAAAACGAGTAAAACGAGCAAAACGAGAAAAACGAGTAAAACGAGTAAAACGAGTAAAACGAGTAAAACGAGTAAAACGAGTAAAACGAGTAAAACGAGTAAAACGAGTAAAACGAGTAAAACTAGTAAAACGAGTAAAACTAGTAAAACGTGTAAAACGAGCAAAACGAGCAAAACGAGTAAAACGAGTAAAACGAGTAAAACGAGCAAAACTAGTAAAATGAGTAAAACGAGTAAAACGAGTAAAACGAGTAAAACGAGTAAAACGAGTAAAACGAGCAAAACGAGCAAAACTAGTAAAACGAGTAAAACGAGTAAAACGAGTAAATCGAGTAAAACGAGTAAAACGAGTAAAACGAGTAAAACGAGCAAAACTAGTAAAACGAGCAAAACGAGTAAAACGAGCAAAACGAGCAAAACTAGTAAAACGAGTAAAACGAGTAAAACGAGCAAAACGAGCAAAACGAGTAAAACGAGCAAAACGAGCAAAACGAGCAAAACGAGCAAAACGAGCAAAACGAGCAAAACGAGTAAAACGAGTAAAACGAGTAAAACGAGTAAAACGAGTAAAACGAGTAAAACGAGTAAAACGAGTAAAACGAGTAAAACGAGTAAAACGCGTAAAACGAGTAAAACGAGTAAAACGAGTAAAACGAGTAAAACGAGTAAAACGAGTAAAACGAGTAAAACGCGTAAAACGAGTAAAACGAGTAAAACGAGCAAAACGAGTAAAACGAGTAAAACTAGTAAAACGAGTAAAACGAGTAAAACGAGTAAAACGAGCAAAACGAGCAAAACTAGTAAAACGAGTAAAACGAGTAAAACGAGTAAAACGAGTAAAACGAGTAAAACGAGTAAAACGAGTAAAACGAGTAAAACGAGTAAAACGAGTAAAACGAGTAAAACGAGTAAAACGAGTAAAACGAGTAAAACGAGTAAAACGAGTAAAACGAGTAAAACGAGTAAAACGAGTAAAACGAGTAAAACGAGTAAAACGAGTAAAACGAGTAAAACTAGTAAAACGTGTAAAACGAGCAAAACGAGCAAAACGAGCAAAACGAGCAAAACGAGTAAAACGAGTAAAACGAGCAAAACTAGTAAAACGAGTAAAACGAGTAAAACGAGCAAAACGAGCAAAACGAGCAAAACGAGCAAAACGAGCAAAACGAGCAAAACGAGCAAAACGAGTAAAACGAGTAAAACGAGTAAAACGAGTAAAACGAGTAAAACGAGTAAAACGAGTAAAACGAGTAAAACGAGTAAAACGAGTAAAACGAGTAAAACGAGTAAAACGAGTAAAACGAGTAAAACGAGTAAAACGAGCAAAACGAGCAAAACTAGTAAAACGAGTAAAACGAGTAAAACGAGTAAAACGAGTAAAACGAGTAAAACGAGTAAAACGAGTAAAACGAGTAAAACGAGTCAAACGAGTAAAACGAGTAAAACGAGTGAAACGAGTAAAACGAGTAAAACGAGTAAAACGAGAAAAACGAGTAAAACGAGTAAAACGAGTAAAACGAGTAAAACGAGTAAAACGAGTAAATCGAGCAAAACGAATAAAACGAATAAAACGAGTAAAACTTGTAAAACGAGTAAAACGAGTAAAACGAGTAAAACGAGTAAAACTAGTAAAACGAGTAAAACGAGTAAAACGTGTAAAACGAGCAAAACGAGCAAAACGAGTAAAACGAGTAAAACGAGTAAAACGAGTAAAACGAGTAAAACGAGTAAAACGAGCAAAACTAGTAAAACGAGTAAAACGAGTAAAACGAGTAAAACGAGCAAAACGAGTAAAACGAGTAAAACGAGTAAAACGAGTAAATCGAGTAAATCGAGTAAAACGAGTAAAACGAGTAAAACGAGTAAAACGAGTAAAACGAGTAAAACGAGTAAAACGAGTAAAACGAGTAAAACGAGTAAAACGAGTAAAACGAGTAAAACGAGTAAAACGAGTAAAACGAGTAAAACGCGTAAAACGAGTAAAACGAGTAAAACGAGTAAAACGAGTAAAACGAGTAAAACGAGTAAAACGAGTAAAACGCGTAAAACGAGTAAAACGAGTAAAACGAGCAAAACGAGTAAAACGAGTAAAACTAGTAAAACGAGTAAAACGAGTAAAACGAGTAAAACGAGTAAAACGAGCAAAACGAGCAAAACTAGTAAAACGAGTAAAACGAGTAAATCGAGCAAAACGATAAAACGAATAAAACGAGTAAAACTTGTAAAACGAGTAAAACGAGTAAAACGAGTAAAACGAGTAAAACGAGTAAAACTAGTAAAACGAGTAAAACGAGTAAAACGAGTAAAACGAGTAAAACGAGTAAAACGAGTAAAACGAGTAAAACGAGCAAAACGAGCAAAACGAGCAAAACGAGCAAAACGAGCAAAACGAGCAAAACGAGCAAAACGAGCAAAACGAGCAAAACGAGTAAAACGAGTAAAACGAGTAAAACGAGTAAAACGAGTAAAACGAGTAAAACGAGTAAAACGAGTAAAACGAGTAAAACGAGTAAAACGAGTAAAACGAGCAAAACGAGCAAAACGAGCAAAACGAGTAAAACGAGTAAAACGAGTAAAACGAGTAAAACGAGTAAAACGAGTAAAACGAGTAAAACGAGTAAAACGAGTCAAACGAGTAAAACGAGTAAAACGAGTGAAACGAGTAAAACGAGTAAAACGAGAAAAACGAGTAAAACGAGTAAAACGAGTAAATCGAGCATAACGAATAAAACGAATAAAACGAGTAAAACGAGTAAAACGAGTAAAACGAGTAAAACGAGTAAAACGAGTAAAACTAGTAAAACGAGTAAAACGAGTAAAACGTGTAAAACGAGCAAAACGAGCAAAACGAGTAAAACGAGTAAAACGAGTAAAACGAGTAAAACGAGTAAAACGAGTAAAACGAGTAAAACGAGTAAAACGAGTAAAACGAGTAAAACGAGTAAAACGAGTAAAACGAGTAAAACGAGTAAAACGAGTAAAACGAGCAAAACGAGCAAAACGAGCAAAACGAGTAAAACGAGTAAAACGAGTAAAACGAGTAAATCGAGTAAAACGAGTAAAACGAGTAAAACGAGTAAAACGAGTAAAACGAGTAAAACGAGTAAAACGAGTAAAACGAGTAAAACGAGTAAAACGAGTAAAACGAGTAAAACGAGTAAAACGAGTAAAACGAGTAAAACGAGTAAAACGAGTAAAACGAGTAAAACGAGTAAAACGAGCAAAACGAGTAAAACGAGCAAAACGAGTAAAACGAGTAAAACGAGTAAAACGAGAGAAAACGAGTAAAACGAGTAAAACGAGTAAAACGAGTAAAACGAGCAAAACGAGTAAAACGAGCAAAACGAGTAAAACGAGCAAAACTAGTAAAACTAGTAAAACGAGTAAAACGAGTAAAACGAGTAAAACGAGTAAAACGAGTAAAACGAGTAAAACGAGTAAAACGAGTCAAACGAGTAAAACGAGTAAAACGAGTGAAACGAGTAAAACGAGTAAAACGAGAAAAACGAGTAAAACGAGTAAAACGAGTAAAACGAGTAAAACGAGTAAAACGAGCAAAACGAGTAAAACTAGTAAAACGAGTAAAACGAGTAAAACGAGTAAAACGAGTAAATCGAGTAAAACGAGTAAAACGAGTAAAACGAGCAAAACGAGCAAAACTAGTAAAACGAGTAAAACGAGCAAAACGAGCAAAACGAGTAAAACGAGTAAAACGAATAAAACGAGTAAAACGAGCAAAACCAGCAAAACGAGTAAAACGAGTAAAACGAGCAAAACGAGTAAAACGAGTAAAACGAGTAAAACGAATAAAACGAGTAAAACGAGCAAAACCAGCAAAACGAGTAAAACGAGTAAAACGAGCAAAACGAGTAAAACGAGCAAAACGAGTAAAACGAGTAAAACTAGTAAAACGAGTAAAACGAGTAAAACGAGAGAAACGAGTAAAACGAGTAAAACGAGTAAAACGAGTAAAACGAGTAAAACGAGTAAAACGAGTAAAACGAGTCAAACGAGTAAAACGAGTAAAACGAGTGAAACGAGTAAAACGAGTAAAACGAGAAAAACGAGTAAAACGAGTAAAACGAGTAAAACGAGTAAATCGAGCAAAACGAATAAAACGAATAAAACGAGTAAAACTTGTAAAACGAGTAAAACGAGCAAAACGAGTAAAACGAGCAAAACGAGTAAAACGAGCAAAACGAGTAAAACGAGTAAAACGAGTAAAACGAGAGAAACGAGTAAAACGAGTAAAACGAGTAAAACGAGTAAAACGAGTAAAACGAGTAAACGAGGAAAACGAGGAAAACGAGTAAAACGAGTAAAACGAGTAAAACGAGTAAAACGAGTAAAACGAGTAAAACGAGTAAAACGAGTAAAACGAGTAAAACGAGTAAAACGAGTAAAACGAGTAAAACGAGTAAAACGAGTAAAACGAGTAAAACGAGTAAAACGAGTAAAACGAGTAAAACTAGTAAAACGAGTAAAACTAGTAAATCGTGTAAAACGAGCAAAACGAGCAAAACGAGCAAAACGAGTAAAACGAGTAAAACGAGTAAAACGAGTAAAACGAGCAAAACGAGTAAAACTAGTAAAACGAGTAAAACGAGTAAAACGAGTAAAACGAGTAAATCGAGTAAAACGAGTAAAACGAGTAAAACGAGTAAAACGAGTAAATCGAGCAAAACGAATAAAACGAATAAAACGAGTAAAACTTGTAAAACGAGTAAAACGAGTAAAACGAGTAAAACGAGCAAAACGAGTAAAACTAGTAAAACGAGTAAAACGAGTAAAACGTGTAAAACGAGCAAAACGAGCAAAACGAGTAAAACGAGTAAAACGAGTAAAACGAGTAAAACGAGTAAAACGAGTAAAACGAGCAAAACTAGTAAAACGAGTAAAACGAGTAAAACGAGTAAAACGAGTAAAACGAGTAAAACGAGCAAAACTAGTAAAACGAGTAAATCGAGCAAAACGAATAAAACGAATAAAACGAGTAAAACTTGTAAAACGAGTAAAACGAGTAAAACGAGTAAAACTAGTAAAACGAGTAAAACGAGTAAAACGAGTAAAACGAGTAAAACGAGTAAAACGAGTAAAACGAGTAAAACGAGTAAAACGAGCAAAACGAGCAAAACGAGCAAAACGAGCAAAACGAGCAAAACGAGTAAAACGAGTAAAACGAGTAAAACGAGTAAAACGAGTAAAACGAGTAAAACGAGTAAAACGAGTAAAACGAGTAAACGAGTAAAACGAGTAAAACGAGTAAAACGAGCAAAACGAGCAAAACGAGCAAAACGAGCAAAACTAGTAAAACGAGTAAAACGAGTAAAACGAGTAAAACGAGTAAAACGAGTAAAACGAGTAAAACGAGTAAAACGAGTAAAACTAGTAAAACGAGTAAAACGAGTAAAACGAGTAAACGAGTAAAACGAGTAAAACGAGTAAAACGAGCAAAACGAGCAAAACGAGCAAAACGAGCAAAACGAGCAAAACGAGCAAAACGAGCAAAACGAGTAAAACGAGTAAAACGAGTGAAACGAGTAAAACGAGTAAAACGAGTAAAACTAGTAAAACGTGTAAAAGGAGCAAAACGAGCAAAACGAGTAAAACGAGTAAAACGAGTAAAACGAGCAAAACTAGTAAAACGAGCAAAACGAGTAAAACGAGTAAAACGAGTAAAACGAGTAAAACGAGTAAAACGAGCAAAACGAGCAAAACTAGTAAAACGAGTAAAACGAGTAAAACGAGTAAAACGAGTAAATCGAGTAAAACGAGTAAAACTAGTAAAACGAGTAAAACGAGTAAAACGAGTAAAACGAGTAAAACGAGTAAAACGAGTAAAACGAGTAAAACGAGTAAAACGAGTAAAACGAGTAAAACGAGTAAAACGAGTAAAACGAGTAAAACGAGTAAAACGAGCAGATCTAGTAAAACGAGGAAAACGAGTAAAACGAGTAAAACGAGTAAAACGAGTAAAACGAGCAAAACGAGCAAAACGAGCAAAACGAGTAAAACGAGTAAAACGAGTAAAACGAGTAAAACGAGTAAAACGAGTAAAACGAGTAAAACGAGTAAAACGAGTAAAACGAGTAAAACGAGTAAAACGAGTAAAACGAGTAAAACGAGCAAAACGAGCAAAACGAGCAAAACTAGTAAAACGAGTAAAACGAGTAAAACGAGTAAAACGAGTAAAACGAGTAAAACTAGTAAAACGAGTAAAACGAGTAAAACGAGTAAAACGAGTAAAACGAGTGAAACGAGTAAAACGAGTAAAACGAGTAAAACTAGTAAAACGTGTAAAAGGAGCAAAACGAGCAAAACGAGTAAAACGAGTAAAACGAGTAAAACGAGCAAAACTAGTAAAACGAGCAAAACGAGTAAAACGAGTAAAACGAGTAAAACGAGTAAAACGAGTAAAACGAGTAAAACTAGTAAAACGAGTAAAACGAGTAAAACGAGTAAACGAGTAAAACGAGTAAAACGAGTAAAACGAGTAAAACGAGCAAAACGAGCAAAACGAGCAAAATGAGCAAAACGAGCAAAACGAGCAAAACGAGTAAAACGAGTAAAACGAGTAAAACGAGTCAAACGAGTAAAACGAGTAAAACGAGTGAAACGAGTAAAACGAGTAAAACGAGAAAAACGAGTAAAACGAGTAAACGAGTAAAACGAGTAAAACGAGTAAAACGAGTAAATCGAGCAAAACGAATAAAACGAATAAAACGAGTAAAACTTGTAAAACGAGTAAAACGAGTAAAACGAGCAAAACGAATAAAACGAATAAAACGAGTAAAACTTGTAAAACGAGTAAAACGAGTAAAACGAGCAAAACGAGCAAAACGAGTAAAACGAGTAAAACGAGTAAAACGAGTAAAACGAGCAAAACCAGCAAAACGAGTAAAACGAGTAAAACGAGTAAAACTAGTAAAACGAGTAAAACGAGTAAAACGAGTAAAACGAGTAAAACTAGTAAAACGAGTAAAACGAGTAAAACGAGTAAAACGAGTAAAACGAGTAAAACGAGTAAAACGAGTAAAACGAGTAAAACGAGTCAAACGAGTAAAACGAGTAAAACGAGTGAAACGAGTAAAACGAGTAAAACGAGAAAAACGAGTAAAACGAGTAAAACGAGTAAAACGAGTAAAACGAGTAAAACGAGTAAAACGAGTAAACGAGTCAAACGAGTAAAACGAGTAAAACGAGTGAAACGAGTAAAACGAGTAAAACGAGAAAAACGAGTAAAACGAGTAAAACGAGTAAAACGAGTAAAACGAGTAAAACGAGTAAAACGAGTAAATCGAGCATAACGAATAAAACGAATAAAACGAGTAAAACTTGTAAAACGAGTAAAACGAGTAAAACGAGTAAAACGAGTAAAACGAGTAAAACTAGTAAAACGAGTAAAACGAGTAAAACGTGTAAAACGAGCAAAACGAGCAAAACGAGTAAAACGAGTAAAACGAGTAAAACGAGTAAAACGAGTAAAACGAGCAAAACTAGTAAAACGAGTAAAACGAGTAAAACGAGTAAAACGAGTAAAACGAGTAAAACGAGTAAAACGAGTAAAACGAGCAAAACGAGCAAACGAGCAAAACGAGTAAAACGAGTAAAACGAGTAAAACGAGTAAATCGAGTAAAACGAGTAAAACGAGTAAAACGAGTAAAACGAGTAAAACGAGTAAAACGAGTAAAACGAGTAAAACGAGTAAAACGAGTCAAACGAGTAAAACGAGTAAAACGAGTGAAACGAGTAAAACGAGTAAAACGAGAAAAACGAGTAAAACGAGTAAAACGAGTAAAACGAGTAAAACGAGTAAAACGAGCAAAACGAGTAAAACTAGTAAAACGAGTAAAACGAGTAAAACGAGTAAAACGAGTAAATCGAGTAAAACGAGTAAAACGAGTAAAACGAGCAAAACGAGCAAAACTAGTAAAACGAGTAAAACGAGCAAAACGAGCAAAACGAGTAAAACGAGTAAAACTAGTAAAACGTGTAAAAGGAGCAAAACGAGCAAAACGAGTAAAACGAGTAAAACGAGTAAAACGAGCAAAACTAGTAAAACGAGCAAAACGAGTAAAACGAGTAAAACGAGTAAAACGAGTAAAACGAGCAAAACGAGCAAAACTAGTAAAACGAGTAAAACGAGTAAAACGAGTAAAACGAGTAAATCGAGTAAAACGAGTAAAACTAGTAAAACGAGTAAAACGAGTAAAACGAGTAAAACGAGTAAAACGAGTAAAACGAGTAAAACGAGTAAAACGAGTAAAACGAGTAAAACGAGTAAAACGAGTAAAACGAGTAAAACGAGCAAAACGAGCAAAACGAGCAAAACTAGTAAAACGAGTAAAACGAGTAAAACGAGTAAAACGAGTAAAACGAGTAAAACGAGTAAAACGAGTAAAACGAGTAAAACGAGTAAAACGAGTAAAACGAGTCAAACGAGTAAAACGAGTAAAACGAGTGAAACGAGTAAAACGAGTAAAACGAGTAAAACGAGTAAAACGAGCAAAACTAGTAAAACTAGTAAAACGAGTAAAACGAGCAAAACGAGCAAAACTAGTAAAACGAGTAAAACGAGCAAAACGAGCAAAACGAGTAAACGAGTAAAACGAATAAAACGAGTAAAACGAGTAAAACGAGTAAAACGAGTAAAACGAGCAAAACCAGCAAAACGAGAAAAACGAGTAAAACGAGTAAAACGAGTAAAACGAGTAAAACGAGCAAAACGAGTAAAACGAGCAAAACGAGCAAAACGAGTAAAACGAGTAAAACTAGTAAAACGAGTAAAACGAGTAAAACGAGTAAAACTAGTAAAACGAGTAAAACGAGTAAAACGAGTAAAACGAGTAAAACGAGTAAAACGAGTAAAACGAGTAAAACGAGTAAAACGAGTCAAACGAGTAAAACGAGTAAAACGAGTGAAACGAGTAAAACGAGTAAAACGAGAAAAACGAGTAAAACGAGTAAAACGAGTAAAACGAGTAAAACGAGTAAAACGAGTAAAACGAGTAAAACGAGTCAAACGAGTAAAACGAGTAAAACGAGTGAAACGAGTAAAACGAGTAAAACGAGAAAAACGAGTAAAACGAGTAAAACGAGTAAAACGAGTAAAACGAGTAAAACGAGTAAAACGAGTAAATCGAGCATAACGAATAAAACGAAT
>NW_027486745.1:0-20342 GCF_050908995.1 Andrena cerasifolii | reverse complement strand
TCGTTTGTTCGTTTGTTCGTTTGTTCGTTTGTTCGTTTGTTCGTTTGTTCGTTTGTTCGTTTGTTCGTTTGTTCGTTTGTTCGTTTGTTCGTTTGTTCGTTTGTTCGTTTGTTCGTTTGTTCGTTTGTTCGTTTGTTCGTTTGTTCGTTTGTTCGTTTGTTCGTTTGTTCGTTTGTTCGTTTGTTCGTTTGTTCGTTTGTTCGTTTGTTCGTTTGTTCGTTTGTTCGTTTGTTCGTTTGTTCGTTTGTTCGTTTGTTCGTTTGTTCGTTTGTTCGTTTGTTCGTTTGTTCGTTTGTTCGTTTGTTCGTTTGTTCGTTTGTTCGTTTGTTCGTTTGTTCGTTTGTTCGTTTGTTCGTTTGTTCGTTTGATCGTTTGTTCGTTTGTTCGTTTGTTCGTTTGTTCGTTTTTTCGTTTGTTCGTTTGTTCGTTTGTTCGTTTGTTCGTTTGTTCGTTTGTTCGTTTGTTCGTTTGTTCGTTTGTTCGTTTGTTCGTTTGTTCGTTTGTTCGTTTGTTCGTGTGTTCGTTTGTTCGTTTGTTCGTTTGTTCGTTTGTTCGTTTGTTCGTTTGTTCGTTTGTTCGTTTGTTCGTTTGTTCGTTTGTTCGTTTGTTCGTTTGTTCGTTTGTTCGTTTGTTCGTTTGTTCGTTTGTTCGTTTGTTCGTTTGTTCGTTTGTTCGTTTGTTCGTTTGTTCGTTTGTTCGTTTGTTCGTTTGTTCGTTGGTTCGTTGGTTCGTTGGTTCGTTGGTTCGTTGGTTCGTTGGTTCGTTGGTTCGTTGGTTCGTTGGTTCGTTGGTTCGTTGGTTCGTTTGTTCGTTTGTTCGTTTGTTCGTTTGTTCGTTTGTTCGTTTGTTCGTTTGTTCGTTTGTTCGTTTGTTCGTTTGTTCGTTTGTTCGTTTGTTCGTTTGTTCGTTTGTTCGTTTTTTCGATTGTTCGTTTGTTCGTTTGTTCGTTTGTTCGTTTGTTCGTTTGTTCGTTTGTTCGTTTGTTCGTTTGTTCGTTTGTTCGTTTGTTCGTTTGTTCGTTTGTTCGTTTGTTCGTTTGTTCGTTTGTTCGTTTGTTCGTTTGTTCGTTTGTTCGTTTGTTCGTTTGTTCGTTTGTTCGTTTGTTCGTTTGTTCGTTTGTTCGTTTGTTCGTTTGTTCGTTTGTTCGTTTGTTCGTTTGTTCGTTTGTTCGTTTGTTCGTTTGTTCGTTTGTTCGTTTGTTCGTTTGTTCGTTTGTTCGTTTGTTCGTTTGTTCGTTTGTTCGTTTGTTCGTTTGTTCGTTTGTTCGTTTGTTCGTTTGTTCGTTTGTTCGTTTGTTCGTTTGTTCGTTTGTTCGTTTGTTCGTTTGTTCGTTTGTTCGTTTGTTCGTTTGTTCGTTTGTTCGTTTGTTCGTTTGTTCGTTTGTTCGTTTGTTCGTTTGTTCGTTTGTTCGTTTGTTCGTTTGTTCGTTTGTTCGTTTGTTCGTTTGTTCGTTTGTTCGTTTGTTCGTTTGTTCGTTTGTTCGTTTGTTCGTTTGTTCGTTTGTTCGTTTGTTCGTTTGTTCGTTTGTTCGTTTGTTCGTTTGTTCGTTTGTTCGTTTGTTCGTTTGTTCGTTTGTTCGTTTGTTCGTTTGTTCGTTTGTTCGTTTGTTCGTTTGTTCGTTTGTTCGTTTGTTCGTTTGTTCGTTTGTTCGTTTGTTCGTTTGTTCGTTTGTTCGTTTGTCCGTTTGTCCGTTTGTTCGTTTGTTCGTTTGTTCGTTTGTTCGTTTGTCCGTTTGTTCGTTTGTTCGTTTGTTCGTTTGTTCGTTTGTTCGTTTGTCCGTTTGTTCGTTTGTTCGTTTGTTCGTTTGTTCGTTTGTTCGTTTGTTCGTTTGTTCGTTTGTTCGTTTGTTCGTTTGTTCGTTTGTTCGTTTGTTCGTTTGTTCGTTTGTTCGTTTGTTCGTTTGTTCGTTTGTTCGTTTGTTCGTTTGTTCGTTTGTTCGTTTGTTCGTTTGTTCGTTTGTTCGTTTGTTCGTTTGTTCGTTTGTTCGATTGTTCGTTTGTTCGTTTGTTCGTTTGTTCGTTTGTTCGTTTGTTCGTTTGTTCGTTTGTTCGTTTGTTCGTTTGTTCGTTTGTTCGTTTGTTCGTTTGTTCGTTTGTTCGTTTGTTCGTTTGTTCGTTTGTTCGTTTGTCCGTTTGTTCGTTTGTTCGTTTGTTCGTTTGTTCGTTTGTTCGTTTGTTCGTTTGTTCGTTTGTTCGTTTGTTCGTTTGTTCGTTTGTTCGTTTGTTCGTTTGTTCGTTTGTCCGTTTGTCCGTTTGTTCGTTTGTTCGTTTGTTCGTTTGTTCGTTTGTCCGTTTGTTCGTTTGTTCGTTTGTTCGTTTGTTCGTTTGTTCGTTTGTCCGTTTGTTCGTTTGTTCGTTTGTTCGTTTGTTCGTTTGTTCGTTTGTTCGTTTGTTCGTTTGTTCGTTTGTTCGTTTGTTCGTTTGTTCGTTTGTTCGTTTGTTCGTTTGTTCGTTTGTTCGTTTGTTCGTTTGTTCGTTTGTTCGTTTGTTCGTTTGTTCGTTTGTTCGTTTGTTCGTTTGTTCGTTTGTTCGTTTGTTCGTTTGTTCGTTTGTTCGTTTGTTCGTTTGTTCGATTGTTCGTTTGTTCGTTTGTTCGTTTGTTCGTTTGTTCGTTTGTTCGTTTGTTCGTTTGTTCGTTTGTTCGTTTGTTCGTTTGTTCGTTTGTTCGTTTGTTCGTTTGTTCGTTTGTTCGTTTGTTCGTTTGTTCGTTTGTTCGTTTGTTCGTTTGTTCGTTGGTTCGTTGGTTCGTTGGTTCGTTGGTTCGTTGGTTCGTTGGTTCGTTGGTTCGTTGGTTCGTTGGTTCGTTGGTTCGTTGGTTCGTTGGTTCGCTGGTTCGTTGGTTCGTTGGTTCGTTTGTTCGTTTGTTCGTTTGTTCGTTTGTTCGTTTGTTCGTTTGTTCGTTTGTTCGTTTCTTCGTTTGTTCGTTTGTTCGTTTGTTCGTTTGTTCGTTTGTTGGTTTGTTCGTTTGTTCGTTTGTTCGTTTGTTCGTTTGTTCGTTTGTTCGTATGGTCGTTTTTTCGTTTGTTCGTTGGTTCGTTGGTTCTTTGGTTCTTTGGTTCGTTGGTTCTTTGGTTCTTTGGTTCTTTGGTTCGTTGGTTCGTTGGATCGTTGGTTCGTTGGTTCGTTGGTTCGTTGGTTGGTTGTTTCTTTGTTCGATTGTTCGTTTGTGCGTTTGTTCGTTTGTTCGTTGGTTCGTTGGTTCGTTGGTTCGTTGGTTCGTTGGTTCGTTTGTTCGTTTCTTCGTTTCTTCGTTTCTTCGTTTGTTCGTTTGTTCGTTTGTTTCTTTGTCTCTTTGTTCGTTTGTTCGTTTGTTCATTTGTTCTTTTGTTCGTTTGTTCGTTGGTTCGTTGGTTCGTTTGTTCGTTTGTTCGTTTGTTCGTTTGTTCGTTTGTTCGTTTGTTCGTTTGTTCGTTTGTTCGTTTGTTCGTTTGTTCGTTGGTTCGTTGGTTCGTTGGATCGTTTGTTCGTTGGTTCGTTGGTTCGTTGGTTCGTTGGTTCGTTGGTTCGTTGGTTCGTTGCTTCGTTGGTTCTTTGGTTCTTTGGTTCTTTGGTTCGTTGGTTCGTTGGATCGTTGGTTCGTTGGTTCGTTGGTTCGTTGGTTCGTTGGTTCGTTGGTTGGTTGGTTCGTTGGTTTGTTGTTTCTTTGTTCGATTGTTCGTTTGTTCGTTTGTTCGTTTGTTCGTTTGTTCGTTTGTTCGTTTGTTCGTTTGTTCGTTTGTTCGTTTGTTCGTTTGTTCGTTTGTTCGTTTGTTCGTTTGTTCGTTTGTTCGTTTGTTCGTTTGTTCGTTTGTTCGTTTGTTCGTTTGTTCGTTTGTTCGTTTGTTCGTTTGTTCGTTTGTTCGTTTGTTCGTTTGTTCGTTTGTTCGTTTGTTCGTTTGTTCGTTTGTTCGTTTGTTCGTTTGTTCGTTTGTTCGTTTGTTCGTTTGTTCGTTTGTTCGTTTGTTCGTTTGTTCGTTTGTTCGTTTGTTCGTTTGTTCGTTTGTTCGTTTGTTCGTTTGTTCGTTTGTTCGTTTGTTCGTTTGTTCGTTTGTTCGTTTGTTCGTTTGTTCGTTTGTTCGTTTGTTCGTTTGTTCGTTTGTTCGTTTGTTCGTTTGTTCGTTTGTTCGTTTGTTCGTTTGTTCGTTTGTTCGTTTGTTCGTTTGTTCGTTAGTTCGTTGGTTCGTTGGTTCGTTGGTTTGTTGTTTCTTTGTTCGTTTGTTCGTTGGTTCGTTGGTTCGTTGGTTCGTTTGTTCGTTGGTTCGTTGGTTCGTTGGTTCGTTGGTTCGTTGGTTCGTTGGTTCGTTGGTTCGTTGGTTCGTTGCTTCGTTGGTTCTTTGGTTCTTTGGTTCTTTGGTTCGTTGGATCGTTGGTTCGTTGGTTCGTTGGTTCGTTGGTTCGTTTGTTCGTTTGTTCGTTTGTTCGTTTGTTCGTTTGTTCGTTTGTTCGTTTGTTCGTTTGTTCGTTTGTTCGTTTGTTCGTTTGTTCGTTTGTTCGTTTGTTCGTTTGTTCGTTTGTTCGTTTGTTCGTTTGTTCGTTTGTTCGTTTGTTCGTTTGTTCGTTTGTTCGTTTGTTCGTTTGTTCGTTTGTTCGTTTGTTCGTTTGTTCGTTTGTTCGTTTGTTCGTTTGTTCGTTTGTTCGTTTGTTCGTTTGTTCGTTTGTTCGTTTGTTCGTTTGTTCGTTTGTTCGTTTGTTCGTTTGTTCGTTTGTTCGTTTGTTCGTTTGTTCGTTTGTTCGTTTGTTCGTTTGTTCGTTTGTTCGTTTGTTCGTTTGTTCGTTTGTTCGTTTGTTCGTTTGTTCGTTTGTTCGTTTGTTCGTTTGTTCGTTTGTTCGTTTGTTCGTTTGTTCGTTTGTTCGTTTGTTCGTTTGTTCGTTTGTTCGTTTGTTCGTTTGTTCGTTTGTTCGTTTGTTCGTTTGTTCGTTTGTTCGTTTGTTCGTTTGTTCGTTTGTTCGTTTGTTCGTTTGTTCGTTTGTTCGTTTGTTCGTTTGTTCGTTTGTTCGTTGGTTCGTTTGTTCGTTGGTTCGTTGGATCGTTGGTTCGTTGGTTCGAAGGTTCGTTGGTTCGTTGGTTCGTTGGTTCGTTGGTTCGTTGGTTCGTTGGTTCGTTGGATCGTTGGTTCGAAGGTTCGTTGGTTCGTTTGTTCATTTGTTCGTTGGTTCGTTGGTTCGAAGGTTCGTTGGTTCGTTGGTTCGTTGGTTCGTTGGTTCGTTGGTTCGTTGGTTCGTTGGTTCGTTGGTTCGTTGGTTCGTTGGTTCGTTGGTTCGTTGGTTCGTTGGTTCGTTGGTTCGTTGGTTCGTTGGTTCGTTTGTTCGTTGGTTCGTTTGTTCGTTTGTTCGTTTGTTCGTTTGTTCGTTTGTTCGTTTGTTCGTTTGTTCGTTTGTTCGTTTGTTCGTTTGTTCGTTTGTTCGTTTGTTCGTTTGTTCGTTTGTTCGTTTGTTCGTTTGTTCGTTTGTTCGTTAGTTCGTTGGTTCGTTGGTTCGTTGGTTTGTTGTTTCTTTGTTCGTTTGTTCGTTGGTTCGTTGGTTCGTTGGTTCGTTTGTTCGTTGGTTCGTTGGTTCGTTGGTTCGTTGGTTCGTTGGTTCGTTGGTTCGTTGCTTCGTTGGTTCTTTGGTTCTTTGGTTCTTTGGTTCGTTGGTTCGTTGGATCGTTGGTTCGTTGGTTCGTTGGTTCGTTTGTTCGTTTGTTCGTTTGTTCGTTTGTTCGTTTGTTCGTTTGTTCGTTTGTTCGTTTGTTCGTTTGTTCGTTTGTTCGTTTGTTCGTTTGTTCGTTTGTTCGTTTGTTCGTTTGTTCGTTTGTTCGTTTGTTCGTTTGTTCGTTTGTTCGTTTGTTCGTTTGTTCGTTTGTTCGTTTGTTCGTTTGTTCGTTTGTTCGTTTGTTCGTTTGTTCGTTTGTTCGTTTGTTCGTTTGTTCGTTTGTTCGTTTGTTCGTTTGTTCGTTTGTTCGTTTGTTCGTTTGTTCGTTTGTTCGTTTGTTCGTTTGTTCGTTTGTTCGTTTGTTCGTTTGTTCGTTTGTTCGTTTGTTCGTTTGTTCGTTTGTTCGTTTGTTCGTTTGTTCGTTTGTTCGTTTGTTCGTTTGTTCGTTTGTTCGTTTGTTCGTTTGTTCGTTTGTTCGTTTGTTCGTTTGTTCGTTTGTTCGTTTGTTCGTTTGTTCGTTTGTTCGTTTGTTCGTTTGTTCGTTTGTTCGTTTGTTCGTTTGTTCGTTTGTTCGTTTGTTCGTTTGTTCGTTTGTTCGTTTGTTCGTTTGTTCGTTTGTTCGTTTGTTCGTTTGTTCGTTTGTTCGTTTGTTCGTTTGTTCGTTTGTTCGTTTGTTCGTTTGTTCGTTTGTTCGTTTCTTCGTTTCTTCGTTTCTTCGTTTGTTCGTTTGTTCGTTTGTTCGTTTGTTCGTTTGTTCGTTTGTTCGTTTGTTCGTTTGTTCGTTTGTTCGTTTGTTCGTTTGTTCGTTTGTTCGTTTGTTCGTTTGTTCGTTTGTTCGTTTGTTCGTTTGTTCGTTTGTTCGTTTGTTCGTTTGTTCGTTTGTTCGTTTGTTCGTTTGTTCGTTTGTTCGTTTGTTCGTTTGTTCGTTTGTTCGTTTGTTCGTTTGTTCGTTTGTTCGTTTGTTCGTTTGTTCGTTTGTTCGTTGGGTCGTTGGTTCGTTGGTTCGTTGGTTCGTTGGTTCGTTGGTTCGTTGGTTCGTTGGTTCGTTGGTTCGTTGGTTCGTTGGTTCGTTGGTTCGTTGGTTCGTTGGTTCGTTGGTTCGTTGGTTCCTTGGTTCGTTGGTTCGAAGGTTCGTTGGTTCGTTGGTTCGTTGGTTCGTTGGTTCGTTGGTTCGTTGGTTCGTTGGTTCGTTGGTTCGTTGGTTCGTTGGTTCGTTGGTTCGTTGGTTCGTTGGTTCGTTGGTTCGTTGGTTCGTTGGTTCATTTGTTCGTTGGTTCGAAGGTTCGTTGGTTCGTTGGTTCGTTGGTTCGTTGGTTCGTTGGTTCGTTGGTTCGTTGGTTCGTTGGTTCGTTGGTTCGTTGGTTCGTTGGTTCGTTGGTTCGTTGGTTCGTTGGTTCGTTGGTTCGTTGGTTCGTTGGTTCGTTGGTTCGTTGGTTCGTTTGTTCGTTGGTTCGTTTGTTCGTTGGTTCGTTGGATCGTTGGTTCGTTGGTTCGTTGGTTCGTTGGTTCGTTGGTTCGTTGGTTCGTTGGTTCGTTGGTTCGTTGGATCGTTGGTTCGAAGGTTCGTTGGTTCGTTTGTTCATTTGTTCGTTGGTTCGTTGGTTCGTTGGTTCGTTGGTTCGTTGGTTCGTTGGTTCGTTGTTTCGTTGGTTCGTTGGTTCGTTGGTTCGTTGGTTCGTTGGTTCATTTGTTCGTTGTTTCGTTGTTTCGTTGTTTCGTTGTTTCGTTGTTTCGTTGTTTCGTTGTTTCGTTGTTTCGTTGTTTCGTTGTTTCGTTGTTTCGTTGTTTCGTTGTTTCGTTGTTTCGTTGTTTCGTTGTTTCGTTGTTTCGTTGTTTCGTTGTTTCGTTGTTTCGTTGTTTCGTTGTTTCGTTGTTTCGTTGTTTCGTTGTTTCGTTGTTTCGTTGTTTCGTTGTTTCGTTGTTTCGTTGTTTCGTTGTTTCGTTGTTTCGTTGTTTCGTTGTTTCGTTGTTTCGTTGGTTCTATTATTTCTTTTTCACTTTGTTCGTTTGTTCGTTTGTTCGTTTGTTCGTTTGTTCGTTGGTTAGTTTGTTCGTTTGTTCGTTTGTTCGTTGGTTCGTTGGTTCGTTGGTTCGTTTGTTCGTTGGTTCGTTGGTTCGTTGGTTCGTTGGTTCGATGGTTCGTTGGTTCCTTTGTTCGTTGGTTCGTTGGTTCGTTGGTTCGTTGGTTCGTTGTTTCGTTGTTACGTTGTTTCGTTGGTTCGTTGTTTCGTTGTTACGTTGTTTCGTTGTTTCGTTGTTTCGTTGTTTCGTTGTTTCGTTGTTTCGTTGGTTCGTTGGTTCGTTGGTTCGTTGTTTCGTTGTTACGTTGTTTCGTTGGTTCGTTGGTTCGTTTGTTCGTTGGTTCGTTGGATCGTTGGTTCGTTGGTTCGAAGGTTCGTTGGTTCGTTGGTTCGTTGGTTCGTTGGTTCGTTGGTTCGTTGGTTCGTTGGTTCGTTGGTTCGTTGGTTCGTTGGTTCGTTGGTTCGTTGGTTCGTTGGTTCGTTGGTTCGTTTGTTCGTTTGTTCGTTTCTTCGTTTCTTCGTTTGTTCGTTTATTCGTTTGTTCGTTGGTTCGTTGGTTCGTTGGTTCGTTGGTTCGTTGGTTCGTTGGTTCGTTGGTTCGTTGGATCGTTGGTTCGAAGGTTCGTTGGTTCGTTTGTTCATTTGTTCGTTGGTTCGTTGGTTCGTTGGTTCGTTGGTTCGTTGGTTCGTTTTTTCGTTGGTTCGTTGGTTCGTTGGTTCGTTGGATCGTTGGTTCGAAGGTTCGTTGGTTCGTTTGTTCATTTGTTCGTTGGTTCGTTGGTTCGTTGGTTCGTTGGTTCGTTGGTTCGTTGGTTCGTTGGTTCGTTGGTTCGTTGGTTCGTTGGTTCGTTGGTTCGTTGGTTCGTTGGTTCATTTGTTCGTTGTTTCGTTGTTTCGTTGTTTCGTTGTTTCGTTGTTTCGTTGTTTCGTTGTTTCGTTGTTTCGTTGTTTCGTTGTTTCGTTGTTTCGTTGTTTCGTTGTTTCGTTGTTTCGTTGTTTCGTTGTTTCGTTGTTTCGTTGTTTCGTTGTTTCGTTGTTTCGTTGTTTCGTTGGTTCTTTTATTTCTTTGTCACTTTGTTCGTTGGTTCGTTGGTTCGTTGGTTCGTTGGTTCGTTGGTTCGTTGGTTCATTTGTTCGTTGGTTCGAAGGTTCGTTGGTTCGTTGGTTCGTTGGTTCGTTGGTTCGTTGGTTCGTTGGTTCGTTGGTTCGTTGGTTCGTTGGTTCGTTGGTTCGTTGGTTCGTTGGTTCGTTGGTTCGTTGGTTCGTTGGTTCGTTTGTTCGTTTGTTCGTTTGTTCGTTTCTTCGTTTCTTTGTTTGTTCGTTTGTTCGTTTGTTCGTTGGTTCGTTGGTTCGTTGGTTCGTTGGTTCGTTGGTTCGTTGGTTCGTTGGTTCGTTGGTTCGTTTGTTCGTTTGTTCGTTTGTTCGTTTCTTCGTTTCTTTGTTTGTTCGTTTGTTCGTTTGTTCGTTGGTTCGTTGGTTCGTTGGTTCGTTGGTTCGTTGGTTCGTTGGTTCGTTGGATCGTTGGTTCGAAGGTTCGTTGGTTCGTTTGTTCATTTGTTCGTTGGTTCGTTGGTTCGTTGGTTCGTTGGTTCGTTGGTTCGTTGGTTCGTTGGTTCGTTGGTTCGTTGGTTCGTTGGTTCGTTGGTTCGTTGGTTCGTTGTTTCGTTGTTTCGTTGTTTCGTTGTTTCGTTGTTTCGTTGTTTCGTTGTTTCGTTGTTTCGTTGTTTCGTTGTTTCGTTGTTTCGTTGTTTCGTTGTTTCGTTGTTTCGTTGTTTCGTTGTTTCGTTGTTTCGTTGTTTCGTTGTTTCGTTGTTTCGTTGTTTCGTTGTTTCGTTGTTTCGTTGGTTCTTTTATTTCTTTGTCACTTTGTTCGTTTGTCACTTTGTTCGTTTGTTCGTTTGTTCGTTTGTTCGTTTGTTCGTTTGTTCGTTTGTTCGTTGGTTAGTTTGTTCGTTTGTTCGTTTGTTCGTTGTTTCGTTGTTTCGTTGTTTCGTTGTTTCGTTGTTTCGTTGTTTCGTTGTTTCGTTGTTTCGTTGTTTCGTTGTTTCGTTGTTTCGTTGTTTCGTTTTTTCGTTGTTTCGTTGTTTCGTTGTTTCGTTGTTTCGTTGTTTCGTTGTTTCGTTGTTTCGTTGTTTCGTTGTTTCGTTGTTTCGTTGTTTCGTTGTTTCGTTGTTTCGTTGTTTCGTTGTTTCGTTGGTTCTTTTATTTCTTTGTCACTTTGTTCGTTGGTTCGTTGGTTCGTTGGTTCGTTGGTTCGTTGGTTCGTTGGTTCGTTGGTTCGTTGGTTCGTTTGTTCGTTTGTTCGTTTGTTCGTTGTTTCGTTGTTTCGTTGTTTCGTTGTTTCGTTGTTTCGTTGGTTCTTTTGTTTCTTTGTCACATTGTTCGTTTGTTCGTTTGTTCGTTTGTTCGTTTGTTCGTTGGTACGTTGGTTCGTTGGTTCGTTGGTTCGTTGGTTCGTTGGTTCGTTGGTTCGTTTGTTCGTTGGTTCGTTGGATCGTTGGTTCGTTGGTTCGAAGGTTCGTTGGTTCGTTGGTTCGTTGTTTCGTTGTTTCGTTGTTTCGTTGTTTCGTTGTTTCGTTGTTTCGTTGTTTCGTTGTTTCGGTGTTTCGTTGTTTCGTTGTTTCGTTGTTTCGTTGGTTCTTTTATTTCTTTGTCACTTTGTTCGTTGGTTCGTTGGTTCGTTGGTTCGTTGGTTCGTTGGTTCGTTGGTTCGTTGGTTCGTTGGTTCGTTGGTTCGTTGGTTCGTTGGTTCATTTGTTCGTTGGTTCGAAGGTTCGTTGGTTCGTTGGTTCGTTGGTTCGTTGGTTCGTTGGTTCGTTGGTTCGTTGGTTCGTTGGTTCGTTGGTTCGTTGGTTCGTTGGTTCGTTGGTTCGTTGGTTCGTTGGTTCGTTTGTTCGTTTGTTCGTTTGTTCGTTTCTTCGTTTGTTCGTTTGTTCGTTTGTTCGTTTGTTCGTTGGTTCGTTGGTTCGTTGGTTCGTTGGTTCGTTGGTTCGTTGGTTCGTTGGTTCGTTGGTTCGTTGGATCGTTGGTTCGAAGGTTCGTTGGTTCGTTTGTTCATTTGTTCGTTGGTTCGTTGGTTCGTTGGTTCGTTGGTTCGTTGGTTCGTTGGTTCGTTGGTTCGTTGGTTCGTTGGTTCGTTGGTTCGTTGGTTCATTTGTTCGTTGTTTCGTTGTTTCGTTGTTTCGTTGTTTCGTTGTTTCGTTGTTTCGTTGTTTCGTTGTTTCGTTGTTTCGTTGTTTCGTTGTTTCGTTGTTTCGTTGTTTCGTTGTTACGTTGTTTCGTTGTTTCGTTGTTTCGTTGTTTCGTTGTTTCGTTGTTTCGTTGTTTCGTTGTTTCGTTGTTTCGTTGTTTCGTTGTTTCGTTGTTTCGTTGTTTCGTTGTTTCGTTGTTTCGTTGTTTCGTTGTTTCGTTGTTTCGTTGTTTCGTTGTTTCGTTGTTTCGTTGGTTCTTTTATTTCTTTGTCACTTTGTTCGTTTGTTCGTTTGTTCGTTTGTTCGTTTGTTCGTTTGTTCGTTTGTTCGTTGGTTAGTTTGTTCGTTTGTTCGTTTGTTCGTTGGTTCGTTGGTTCGTTGGTTCGTTTGTTCGTTGGTTCGTTGGTTCGTTGGTTCGTTGTTTCGATGGTTCGTTGGTTCCTTTGTTCGTTGATTCGTTGGTTCGTTGGTTCGTTGGTTCGTTTGTTCGTTTGTTCGTTTGTTCGTTTGTTCGTTTCTTCGTTTCTTCGTTTGTTCGTTTGTTCGTTGGTTCGTTGGTTCGTTGGTTCGTTTGTTCGTTGGTTCGTTGGATCGTTGTTTCGTTGTTTCGTTGTTTCGTTGTTTCGTTGTTTCGTTGTTTCGTTGTTTCGTTGTTTCGTTGTTTCGTTGTTTCGTTGTTTCGTTGTTTCGTTGTTTCGTTGTTTCGTTGTTTCGTTGTTTCGTTGTTTCGTTGTTTCGTTGTTTCGTTGTTTCGTTGTTTCGTTGTTTCGTTGGTTCTTTTATTTCTTTGTCACTTTGTTCGTTTGTTCGTTTGTTCGTTTGTTCGTTTGTTCGTTGGTTAGTTTGTTCGTTTGTTCGTTTGTTCGTTGGTTCGTTGGTTCGTTGGTTCGTTGGTTCGTTTGTTCGTTGTTTCGTTGTTTCGTTGTTTCGTTGTTTCGTTGTTTCGTTGTTTCGTTGTTTCGTTGTTTCGTTGTTTCGTTGTTTCGTTGTTTCGTTGTTTCGTTGGTTCTTTTATTTCTTTGTCACTTTGTTCGTTTGTTCGTTTGTTCGTTTGTTCGTTTGTTCGTTTGTTCGTTGGTTAGTTTGTTCGTTTGTTCGTTTGTTCGTTGGTTCGTTGGTTCGTTGGTTCGTTTGTTCGTTTGTTCGTTGGTTCGTTGGTTCGTTGGTTCGTTGGTTCGATGGTTCGTTGGTTCCTTTGTTCGTTGGTTCGTTGGTTCGTTGGTTCGTTGGTTCGTTGTTTCGTTGTTACGTTGTTTCGTTGGTTTGTTGTTTCGTTGTTACGTTGTTTCGTTGTTTCGTTGTTTCGTTGTTTCGTTGTTTCGTTGTTTCGTTGGTTCGTTGGTTCGTTGTTTCGTTGTTACGTTGTTTCGTTGGTTCGTTGGTTCGTTTGTTCGTTGGTTCGTTGGATCGTTGGTTCGAAGGTTCGTTGGTTCGTTTGTTCATTTGTTCGTTGGTTCGTTGGTTTGTTGGTTCGTTGGTTCGTTGGTTCGTTGGTTCGTTGGTTCGTTGGTTCGTTGGTTCGTTGGTTCGTTGGTTCGTTGGTTCGTTGGTTCGTTGGTTCGTTGGTTCGTTGGTTCATTTGTTCGTTTGTTCGTTTGTTCGTTTGTTCGTTTGTTCGTTTGTTCGTTTGTTCGTTTGTTCGTTTGGTCGTTGTTTCGTTGTTTCGTTGTTTCGTTGTTTCGTTGTTTCGTTGTTTCGTTGTTTCGTTGTTTCGTTGTTTCGTTGTTTCGTTGTTTCGTTGTTTCGTTGTTTCGTTGTTTCGTTTGTTCCTTTGTTCCTTTGTTCGTTTGTTCGTTTGTTCGTTTGTTCGTTGGTTCGTTGGTTCGTTGTTTCGTTGGTTCGTTGGTTCGTTGTTTCGTTGTTACGTTGTTTCGTTGGTTCGTTGGTTCGTTTGTTCGTTGGTTCGTTGGTTCGTTGGTTCGTTGGTTCGTTGGTTCGTTGGTTCGTTGGTTCGTTGGTTCGTTGGTTCGTTGGTTCGTTGGTTCGTTGGTTCGTTGGTTTGTTGGTTCGTTTGTTCCTTTGTTCCTTTGTTCGTTTGTTCGTTTGTTCGTTTGTTCGTTTGTTCGTTGGTTCGTTGGTTCGTTTGTTCGTTTGTTCGTTTGTTCGTTGGTTAGTTTGTTCGTTTGTTCGTTTGTTCGTTGGTTCGTTGGTTCGTTGGTTCGTTTGTTCGTTGGTTCGTTGGTTCGTTGGTTCGTTGGTTCGATGGTTCGTTGGTTCCTTTGTTCGTTGGTTCGTTGGTTCGTTGGTTCGTTGGTTCCTTGTTTCGTTGTTACGTTGTTTCGTTGGTTCGTTGTTTCGTTGTTACGTTGTTTCGTTGTTTCGTTGTTTCGTTGTTTCGTTGTTTCGTTGTTTCGTTGTTTCGTTGTTTCGTTGTTTCGTTGTTTCGTTGTTTCGTTGTTTCGTTGTTTCGTTGTTTCGTTGTTTCGTTGTTTCGTTGTTTCGTTGTTTCGTTGTTTCGTTGTTTCGTTGTTTCGTTGTTTCGTTGTTTCGTTGTTTCGTTGTTTCGTTGTTTCGTTGTTTCGTTGTTTCGTTGTTTCGTTGTTTCGTTGTTTCGTTGTTTCGTTGTTTCGTTGTTTCGTTGTTTCGTTGTTTCGTTGTTTCGGTGTTTCGTTGTTTCGTTGTTTCGTTGTTTCGTTGTTTCGTTGTTTCGTTGTTTCGTTGTTTCGTTGGTTCTTTTCTTTCTTTGTCACTTTGTTCGTTTGTTCGTTTGTTCGTTGGTTCGTTGGTTCGTTGGTTCGTTGGTTCGTTGGTTCGTTGGTTCGTTGGTTCGTTGGATCGTTTGTTCGTTGGTTCGAAAGTTCGAAAGTTCGTTGTTTCGTTGTTTCGTTGTTTCGTTGTTTCGTTGTTTCGTTGTTTCGTTGTTTCGTTGTTTCGTTGTTTCGTTGTTTCGTTGTTTCGTTGTTTCGTTGTTTCGTTGTTTCGTTGTTTCGTTGTTTCGTTGTTTCGTTGTTTCGTTGTTTCGTTGTTTCGTTGTTTCGTTGTTTCGTTGTTTCGTTGTTTCGTTGTTTCGTTGTTTCGTTGTTTCGTTGTTTCGTTGTTTCGTTGTTTCGTTGTTTCGTTGTTTCGTTGTTTCGTTGTTTCGTTGTTTCGTTGTTTCGTTGTTTCGTTGTTTCGTTGGTTCTTTTATTTCTTTGTCACTTTGTTCGTTTGTTCGTTTGTTCGTTGGTTCGTTGGTTCGTTGGATCGTTTGTTCGTTGGTTCGAAGGTTCGTTGGTTCGTTGGTTCGTTGGTTCGTTGGTTCGTTGGTTCGTTGGTTCGTTGGTTCGTTGGTTCGTTGGTTCGTTGGTTCGTTGGTTCGTTGGTTCGTTTGTTCGTTTGTTCGTTTGTTCGTTTGTTCGTTTCTTCGTTTCTTCGTTTGTTCGTTTGTTCGTTTGTTCGTTGGTTCGTTGGTTCGTTGGTTCGTTGGTTCGTTGGTTCGTTGGATCGTTGGTTCGAAGGTTCGTTGGTTCGTTTGTTCATTTGTTCGTTGGTTCGTTGGTTCGTTGGTTCGTTGGTTCGTTGGTTCGTTGGTTCGTTGGTTCGTTGGTTCGTTGGTTCGTTGGTTCGTTGGTTCGTTGGTTCATTTGTTCGTTGTTTCGTTGTTTCGTTGTTTCGTTGTTTCGTTGTTTCGTTGTTTCGTTGTTTCGTTGTTTCGTTGTTTCGTTGTTTCGTTGTTTCGTTGTTTCGTTGTTTCGTTGTTTCGTTGTTACGTTGTTTCGTTGTTTCGTTGTTTCGTTGTTTCGTTGTTTCGTTGTTTCGTTGTTTCGTTGTTTCGTTGTTTCGTTGTTTCGTTGTTTCGTTGTTTCGTTGTTTCGTTGTTTCGTTGTTTCGTTGTTTCGTTGTTTCGTTGTTTCGTTGTTTCGTTGTTTCGTTGGTTCTTTTATTTCTTTGTCACTTTGTTCGTTTGTTCGTTTGTTCGTTTGTTCGTTTGTTCGTTTGTTCGTTTGTTCGTTGGTTAGTTTGTTCGTTTGTTCGTTTGTTCGTTGGTTCGTTGGTTCGTTGGTTCGTTTGTTCGTTGGTTCGTTGGTTCGTTGGTTCGTTGTTTCGATGGTTCGTTGGTTCCTTTGTTCGTTGATTCGTTGGTTCGTTGGTTCGTTGGTTCGTTTGTTCGTTTGTTCGTTTGTTCGTTTGTTCGTTTCTTCGTTTCTTCGTTTGTTCGTTTGTTCGTTGGTTCGTTGGTTCGTTGGTTCGTTTGTTCGTTGGTTCGTTGGATCGTTGTTTCGTTGTTTCGTTGTTTCGTTGTTTCGTTGTTTCGTTGTTTCGTTGTTTCGTTGTTTCGTTGTTTCGTTGTTTCGTTGTTTCGTTGTTTCGTTGTTTCGTTGTTTCGTTGTTTCGTTGTTTCGTTGTTTCGTTGTTTCGTTGTTTCGTTGTTTCGTTGTTTCGTTGTTTCGTTGTTTCGTTGTTTCGTTGTTTCGTTGGTTCTTTTATTTCTTTGTCACTTTGTTCGTTTGTTCGTTTGTTCGTTTGTTCGTTTGTTCGTTGGTTAGTTTGTTCGTTTGTTCGTTTGTTCGTTGGTTCGTTGGTTCGTTGGTTCGTTGGTTCGTTTGTTCGTTGTTTCGTTGTTTCGTTGTTTCGTTGTTTCGTTGTTTCGTTGTTTCGTTGTTTCGTTGTTTCGTTGTTTCGTTGTTTCGTTGTTTCGTTGTTTCGTTGGTTCTTTTATTTCTTTGTCACTTTGTTCGTTTGTTCGTTTGTTCGTTTGTTCGTTTGTTCGTTTGTTCGTTGGTTAGTTTGTTCGTTTGTTCGTTTGTTCGTTGGTTCGTTGGTTCGTTGGTTCGTTTGTTCGTTGGTTCGTTGGTTCGTTGGTTCGTTGGTTCGATGGTTCGTTGGTTCCTTTGTTCGTTGGTTCGTTGGTTCGTTGGTTCGTTGGTTCGTTGTTTCGTTGTTACGTTGTTTCGTTGGTTTGTTGTTTCGTTGTTACGTTGTTTCGTTGTTTCGTTGTTTCGTTGTTTCGTTGTTTCGTTGTTTCGTTGTTTCGTTGGTTCGTTGGTTCGTTGTTTCGTTGTTACGTTGTTTCGTTGGTTCGTTGGTTCGTTTGTTCGTTGGTTCGTTGGATCGTTGGTTCGAAGGTTCGTTGGTTCGTTTGTTCATTTGTTCGTTGGTTCGTTGGTTCGTTGGTTCGTTGGTTCGTTGGTTCGTTGGTTCGTTGGTTCGTTGGTTCGTTGGTTCGTTGGTTCGTTGGTTCGTTGGTTCGTTGGTTCGTTGGTTCGTTGGTTCGTTGGTTCATTTGTTCGTTTGTTCGTTTGTTCGTTTGTTCGTTTGTTCGTTTGTTCGTTTGTTCGTTTGTTCGTTTGGTCGTTGTTTCGTTGTTTCGTTGTTTCGTTGTTTCGTTGTTTCGTTGTTTCGTTGTTTCGTTGTTTCGTTGTTTCGTTGTTTCGTTGTTTCGTTTGTTCCTTTGTTCCTTTGTTCGTTTGTTCGTTTGTTCGTTTGTTCGTTGGTTCGTTGGTTCGTTGTTTCGTTGGTTCGTTGGTTCGTTGTTTCGTTTTTTACGTTGTTTCGTTGGTTCGTTGGTTCGTTTGTTCGTTGGTTCGTTGGTTCGTTGGTTCGTTGGTTCGTTGGTTCGTTGGTTCGTTGGTTCGTTGGTTCGTTGGTTCGTTGGTTCGTTGGTTCGTTGGTTCGTTGGTTCGTTGGTTTGTTGGTTCGTTTGTTCCTTTGTTCCTTTGTTCGTTTGTTCGTTTGTTCGTTTGTTCGTTTGTTCGTTGGTTCGTTGGTTCGTTTGTTCGTTTGTTCGTTTGTTCGTTGGTTAGTTTGTTCGTTTGTTCGTTTGTTCGTTGGTTCGTTGGTTCGTTGGTTCGTTTGTTCGTTGGTTCGTTGGTTCGTTGGTTCGTTGGTTCGATGGTTCGTTGGTTCCTTTGTTCGTTGGTTCGTTGGTTCGTTGGTTCGTTGGTTCCTTGTTTCGTTGTTACGTTGTTTCGTTGGTTCGTTGTTTCGTTGTTACGTTGTTTCGTTGTTTCGTTGTTTCGTTGTTTCGTTGTTTCGTTGTTTCGTTGTTTCGTTGTTTCGTTGTTTCGTTGTTTCGTTGTTTCGTTGTTTCGTTGTTTCGTTGTTTCGTTGTTTCGTTGTTTCGTTGTTTCGTTGTTTCGTTGTTTCGTTGTTTCGTTGTTTCGTTGTTTCGTTGTTTCGTTGTTTCGTTGTTTCGTTGTTTCGTTGTTTCGTTGTTTCGTTGTTTCGTTGTTTCGTTGTTTCGTTGTTTCGTTGTTTCGTTGTTTCGTTGTTTCGTTGTTTCGTTGTTTCGTTGTTTCGTTGTTTCGTTGTTTCGTTGTTTCGTTGTTTCGTTGTTTCGTTGTTTCGTTGTTTCGTTGTTTCGTTGTTTCGTTGTTTCGTTGTTTCGTTGTTTCGTTGTTTCGTTGTTTCGTTGTTTCGTTGTTTCGTTGTTTCGTTGTTTCGTTGGTTCTTTTATTTCTTTGTCACTTTGTTCGTTTGTTCGTTTGTTCGTTGGTTCGTTGGTTCGTTGGATCGTTTGTTCGTTGGTTCGAAGGTTCGTTGGTTCGTTGGTTCGTTGGTTCGTTGGTTCGTTGGTTCGTTGGTTCGTTGGTTCGTTGGTTCGTTGGTTCGTTGGTTCGTTGGTTCGTTTGTTCGTTTGTTCGTTTGTTCGTTTGTTCGTTTCTTCGTTTCTTCGTTTGTTCGTTTGTTCGTTTGTTCGTTGGTTCGTTGGTTCGTTGGTTCGTTGGTTCGTTGGTTCGTTGGATCGTTGGTTCGAAGGTTCGTTGGTTCGTTTGTTCATTTGTTCGTTGGTTCGTTGGTTCGTTGGTTCGTTGGTTCGTTGGTTCGTTGGTTCGTTGGTTCGTTGGTTCGTTGGTTCGTTGGTTCGTTGGTTCGTTGGTTCATTTGTTCGTTGTTTCGTTGTTTCGTTGTTTCGTTGTTTCGTTGTTTCGTTGTTTCGTTGTTTCGTTGTTTCGTTGTTTCGTTGTTTCGTTGTTTCGTTGTTTCGTTGTTTCGTTGTTACGTTGTTTCGTTGTTTCGTTGTTTCGTTGTTTCGTTGTTTCGTTGTTTCGTTGTTTCGTTGTTTCGTTGTTTCGTTGTTTCGTTGTTTCGTTGTTTCGTTGTTTCGTTGTTTCGTTGTTTCGTTGTTTCGTTGTTTCGTTGTTTCGTTGTTTCGTTGTTTCGTTGTTTCGTTGTTTCGTTGTTTCGTTGTTTCGTTGGTTCTTTTATTTCTTTGTCACTTTGTTCGTTTGTTCGTTTGTTCGTTTGTTCGTTTGTTCGTTTGTTCGTTTGTTCGTTGGTTAGTTTGTTCGTTTGTTCGTTTGTTCGTTGGTTCGTTGGTTCGTTGGTTCGTTTGTTCGTTGGTTCGTTGGTTCGTTGGTTCGTTGTTTCGATGGTTCGTTGGTTCCTTTGTTCGTTGATTCGTTGGTTCGTTGGTTCGTTGGTTCGTTTGTTCGTTTGTTCGTTTGTTCGTTTGTTCGTTTCTTCGTTTCTTCGTTTGTTCGTTTGTTCGTTGGTTCGTTGGTTCGTTGGTTCGTTTGTTCGTTGGTTCGTTGGATCGTTGTTTCGTTGTTTCGTTGTTTCGTTGTTTCGTTGTTTCGTTGTTTCGTTGTTTCGTTGTTTCGTTGTTTCGTTGTTTCGTTGTTTCGTTGTTTCGTTGTTTCGTTGTTTCGTTGTTTCGTTGTTTCGTTGTTTCGTTGTTTCGTTGTTTCGTTGTTTCGTTGTTTCGTTGTTTCGTTGTTTCGTTGGTTCTTTTATTTCTTTGTCACTTTGTTCGTTTGTTCGTTTGTTCGTTTGTTCGTTTGTTCGTTGGTTAGTTTGTTCGTTTGTTCGTTTGTTCGTTGGTTCGTTGGTTCGTTGGTTCGTTGGTTCGTTTGTTCGTTGTTTCGTTGTTTCGTTGTTTCGTTGTTTCGTTGTTTCGTTGTTTCGTTGTTTCGTTGTTTCGTTGTTTCGTTGTTTCGTTGTTTCGTTGTTTCGTTGGTTCTTTTATTTCTTTGTCACTTTGTTCGTTTGTTCGTTTGTTCGTTTGTTCGTTTGTTCGTTTGTTCGTTTGTTCGTTGGTTAGTTTGTTCGTTTGTTCGTTTGTTCGTTGGTTCGTTGGTTCGTTGGTTCGTTTGTTCGTTGGTTCGTTGGTTCGTTGGTTCGTTGGTTCGATGGTTCGTTGGTTCCTTTGTTCGTTGGTTCGTTGGTTCGTTGGTTCGTTGGTTCGTTGTTTCGTTGTTACGTTGTTTCGTTGGTTTGTTGTTTCGTTGTTACGTTGTTTCGTTGTTTCGTTGTTTCGTTGTTTCGTTGTTTCGTTGTTTCGTTGGTTCGTTGGTTCGTTGTTTCGTTGTTACGTTGTTTCGTTGGTTCGTTGGTTCGTTTGTTCGTTGGTTCGTTGGATCGTTGGTTCGAAGGTTCGTTGGTTCGTTTGTTCATTTGTTCGTTGGTTCGTTGGTTCGTTGGTTCGTTGGTTCGTTGGTTCGTTGGTTCGTTGGTTCGTTGGTTCGTTGGTTCGTTGGTTCGTTGGTTCGTTGGTTCGTTGGTTCGTTGGTTCATTTGTTCGTTTGTTCGTTTGTTCGTTTGTTCGTTTGTTCGTTTGTTCGTTTGTTCGTTTGTTCGTTTGTTCGTTTGGTCGTTGTTTCGTTGTTTCGTTGTTTCGTTGTTTCGTTGTTTCGTTGTTTCGTTGTTTCGTTGTTTCGTTGTTTCGTTGTTTCGTTGTTTCGTTGTTTCGTTGTTTCGTTGTTTCGTTGTTTCGTTGTTTCGTTGTTTCGTTGTTTCGTTGTTTCGTTGTTTCGTTGTTTCGTTGTTTCGTTGTTTCGTTGTTTCGTTGTTTCGTTGTTTCGTTGTTTCGTTGTTTCGTTGTTTCGTTGTTTCGTTGTTTCGTTGTTTCGTTGTTTCGTTGTTTCGTTGTTTCGTTGTTTCGTTGTTTCGTTGTTTCGTTGTTTCGTTGTTTCGTTGTTTCGTTGTTTCGTTGTTTCGTTGTTTCGGTGTTTCGTTGTTTCGTTGTTTCGTTGTTTCGTTGTTTCGTTGTTTCGTTGTTTCGTTGTTTCGTTGGTTCTTTTCTTTCTTTGTCACTTTGTTCGTTTGTTCGTTTGTTCGTTGGTTCGTTGGTTCGTTGGTTCGTTGATTCGTTGGTTCGTTGGTTCGTTGGTTCGTTGGATCGTTTGTTCGTTGGTTCGAAAGTTCGAAAGTTCGTTGTTTCGTTGTTTCGTTGTTTCGTTGTTTCGTTGTTTCGTTGTTTCGTTGTTTCGTTGTTTCGTTGTTTCGTTGTTTCGTTGTTTCGTTGTTTCGTTGTTTCGTTGTTTCGTTGTTTCGTTGTTTCGTTGTTTCGTTGTTTCGTTGTTTCGTTGTTTCGTTGTTTCGGTTGTTTCGTTGTTTCGTTGTTTCGTTGTTTCGTTGTTTCGTTGTTTCGTTGTTTCGTTGTTTCGTTGTTTCGTTGTTTCGTTGTTTCGTTGTTTCGTTGTTTCGTTGTTTCGTTGTTTCGTTGTTTCGTTGGTTCTTTTATTTCTTTGTCACTTTGTTCGTTTGTTCGTTTGTTCGTTGGTTCGTTGGTTCGTTGGATCGTTTGTTCGTTGGTTCGAAGGTTCGTTGGTTCGTTGGTTCGTTGGTTCGTTGGTTCGTTGGTTCGTTGGTTGGATGGT